>NC_060276.1:95688068-95709876 GCF_021613505.1 Equus quagga
TAAAGATTTTATTTTTTCCTTTTTCTCCCCACAGCCCCCCCGGTACATAGTTGTATATTCTTCGTTGTGGGTCCTTCTAGTTGTGGTATGTGGGACGCTGCCTCAGCGTGGTTTGATGAGCAGTGTCATGTCCGCGCCCAGGATTCGAACCAACGAAACACTGGGCCGCCTGCAGCGGAGCGCGCGAACTTAACCACTCTGCCACGGGGCCAGCCCCAGCATATAAACTCTTTGAGGGCAGACTTCATGCCTAAATTTTATCTCAATGTGCCCAAGGTATTGAGCACTTCTCTGGCATACTTTGCTTGTTTGTTTTACTTTTAATCCATGGTAATTTAATGCAAAAATAAACATATAAATTTATATGTAATATCTGTGTCTTGCAGTTAGCACAACCATTACATTTTCTAATTCACAAATTTACTGAGCTTGCACCATGTGCTTATCACATCATAGATTCTATAAGCAATATTGGAGTAGGATTAGCTATGGCAGAGTCATATTTTGAAATATTTACTTATGTGTGCGTGTCCGTGTTTATCTCCCTACATTAGCTTTGTCTTCCCCATTGGTGGTCACTGCTCAAACTAGACTTTCACTATTACTGCCCAATGGAATGAAGGCTACAGCAGAAATTTAACTAGAAACTGCTTGGCTGGGAAAGAGAGTCAGAGTCAGAAAAGAAGTACACACAGTAGATGCTGGAGTAAGTTTCTAAGAAGGGATCTTCAAGTATGCCTCACTCAAGGAACATCTAAGTTTTGGTGTGGGTAGAAGGGGAATGGAACTTCAAAACAGGTTAAAATTTAAAAGTAGGTGGAATCTGTGCTGCTTTTTTTCATATGACTCAGAGATCTTCAAGATTCAAGCAGTTTTTATATTTCAGCATGGTGCAAGAGCAGGTAAAGAAGGCAAGGAGATGAGGTTTGCCTAGGTAGGTCAATCTGGCCTGAGACAATTCATAGAGCTTTTTGTGGCTCCAGAGTGGTAAGAGAGAGAAGCCAGATTTTCCTCTGCTCCCAGGAAAAGCACAAAAGTAAGCCAGAAATTAGAGGTTGCAAACAAGCAAGAGAGCTAGCTGGCAGATCCTAAGGGTCTCATTGTTGAAATAAGGGGGTGGTGTAGAAGAAAATAGTAGTAATCTTATAACTAGGAATTCAGAGAGAGCATGACTACCTTAGTAAATGTCAGGACAGAAAATTACAGCTGAGAGCAAGACAGAACAATATCTATTCCAAAGGTTGCATGAGATGGACACATGAGAATCTAGAACCAGATCACCCCTCCCCTAACACATTCCTAATTCTACGTGAGCACCCTATATACACCCTTAATTAAATAACCTCTCAAGGAAAAGGAGAGGGAAAGTAAATCCTTTCCTAATGTGGCAAATCCTGAATTGAATGAAAAATGAAATACTGAATTAACTGTTTTACAGAAATAACTAGGTTCAGCTGTCTCCTACTGAGTCAAAGCGGGACTCAATAGAGAGATCACAATAAATTATAGAAACAAAAAGAAAATTTGTCCACCTGAGTTGTATACTGTAAAATTTGTATTTGGAATATATTCACTATGTCTTGAAGAGTGTCGTTCAAAATTCCAGATAATTTTTCCACCAATTGTATGTTTGGAGAAACTAGTAATATTGAGAAAACATTACGCACACATGGTCAGTAAGTAACAATACGAAATAGTCTAAAATTCAGTATAAAAATGAAAAATGTAGATCCGTAGTTTTTATTACTCCCAATGTGTAAACATTGTTTTTATTTTCAATTTTTTAAATAAAAATTGCATGTACTTAAAGTTTACAACATGATTTGATATAGACATACACAGTGAAATGATTGCTACAATCAAGCTAATAAACGTATCATCTCCTCACATAGTTACCATTTATTTTGTGTGTTATGAGAGCATCTGAAATCTACTTTCTTAGCAAATTTCCGGTATTGAATACAGTATTAACTATAGTCATCATGCTGTACATTAGATCTGGGGACTTATTCATTCTATATAACTTCAACTTTGTACCCATTGACCAACATCTCCCCATTTCCCCCACCTCCCTGTCCTTAGTAACTTATGTTTAATAACAGAACATATATTATGTGGAATCTGTTTTTCCAGCTTTATTGAGGTATAATTGACATATAACATTGTATAAGTTTAAGGTGTATAATGTGATGATTTGATATATGTGTATATTGCAAACTGATTACCACAATAAAGTTAGTTACATCCATCACCTCACATAGTTAACATTTTTTCGTGTGTAGTGAGACCTTTTAGATTTACTCTTTTAACAACTTTCAAGGATGAAATACAGTATCGTTACTTATAGTTATCATGCTATACATTAGATCCCAAAGACTTATTCATCTTATAAATGGAAGTTTGTACACTTTGACTGCATTTACCCTTTTCTCTCACACATCCACCCCTGGCAATCACCAATCTACTCTCTTTCTATGATTTGATTTTTTAAGATTCCACATATAAGTGAGATCATACAGTTTTTGCCGTTCTCTGATTTATTTCACTCAGCATAATTCCCTCAAGGTTCATTCACGTTGTTGTAAATGGCAGTATTTCCTTATTTAATGCTGAATAATATTCCATTGCATATATATACCCCACCTTCTTTATCCATTCATCTTTTGATGGACACCTAGGTTGTTTCTACATCTTGGCTGTTGTAAACAGGCTGCAATGAACATGGAGTGCAGATATCTCTTTAAGGTAGTGATTTCATTTCCTTCAGATATATACCCAGAAGTGGGATTGCTGGATCATATGGTAGTTTTCCTTTTAATTTTTTGAGGAACCACTGTCTTGTTTTCCATAGTGATAATACGAATTTATATTCCCACCAGTGATGTTCAAGGGTTCCTTTTTTTCCATATCCGTGCCAACACTTTTAACCTCTTGTCTTTTTGATATTAACCATTCTGACAGGTGTACAGTGATATATCATTGTAGTTTGATTTCAATTTCCCTGATGATTAGTGATGTTGAGCACATTTTCATGCACCAGTTGGTCATTTGTATGTTTTCTTTGGAAAAATGTCTATTCAGTTCCTCTGCCTATTTTTTAAAAAATTATTTTATTGGAGTCATATTGACTTATAACATTGTGTAAATTTTCGGTGTACATGAATATATTTCAGTTTCTGTATAGACTGCATCATATTCATGACCAATAGTCTAGTTTTTTCTGTCACCCTACATATGCGCCCCTTTATCTCTTTCACTCTACCCCCACCACTTTCCCTTCTGGTAACCACCAATCTGTTCTCTCTATCTACATGTTTGTTTGTTTATTTAACTTCCACATACGAGTGAAATCATGCAGTGTTTCTCTTTCTTTGTCTGACTTATTTTGCTTAGCATAATACCCTCAAGGTCCATCCATGTTGCTGCAAATAGGAAAATTTTGTCTTTTTTATGGCTGAGTAGTATTACATTGTGTATATATATATATATATATATATATATATACACATACACACACACACACACACACACACACACACACACACACACACCATATCTTCTTCATCCATTCATCTGTTCATGGGCACTTGGGTTGCTTCTACGTCTTGGCTATTGTGAATAATGCTGCGACAAACATAGGAGTGCATAAATCTTTTTGAATTATTGATTTCACGTTCTTTGGATAAATACCCAGCAGTGGAATAGCTGGATGATATGGTATTTCTATTTATAATTTTTGAGAAATCTGTATACTGTTTTCCATAGTGGCTGCACCACTTACATTCCTACCAGCAGTGTATGAGGGTTCTCTTTTCTCCACATCCTCTCCAACATTTGTTATTTCTTGTCTTGCTAATTATAGCCATTCTGATGGGTGTGAGGTGATATCTCATTGTAGTTTTGATTTGCATTTCCCTAATAATCAGTGATGTTGAACATCTTTTCATGTGCCTGTTAGCCATCTGTAGATCTTCTTTGGAAAAACGTCTGTTCATATCCTCTGCCCATTTTTTGATCAGGTTGTTTCTTCTTTTGTTGTGTTATATATATGAGTTCTTTATATATTTTGGAAATTAATGCCTTGTTGGATATATAATTTGAAAATATTTTCTCCCATTTCATGGGTCATCTTTTTGTTTTGTTGATGTTTTCTTTTGCTCTCTCTACCCCCCTCTGCATTTTTTTCCCCTGAGGAGGATTTGCTCTGAGCTAACATCTATTGCCACTCTTCCTCTTCTTTTTCTCTTTTTGCCTGAGGACAATTAGCCCTGAGCTAACATCTTTGCCCAGCTTCTTCTATTTTGTATGTGGGTCACTGTCACAGCAGGACGACGAGTGGTGTAAGTCTGTGCCTGGGATCCAAATCCACAAACTGGGGCTGCTGAAATGGAGCACCCAATCTTAAGCACTACACCACGGGGCCAGCCCCCCATCTCTGTCCATTTTTAATTGACTTTTTTATATGCTGTTATTTTATTCCCACACTGTCCAGTTAAATTCTACAGGGCTAGTTTCCCATAGGTCCTGTCCTAGTTAGTTCAGGCTGCTATAACAAAATATCATAGATTAGGTAGTTTAAACAACAGACATTTACTTCACACAGTTCTAAAGGCTGAGAAGTCTAAGATCAATGTGCTAGCAGATTCATTGTTTGGTGAAACCCTTATTCTTGGCTTGCATAAGCCTTTCTTCTTGTTGTGTCTTCACATGACAGAGAGAGAACTAACTCTGGTCTCTTCCTTTTCTAGAAAGGATACTAATCCCATCATGGAGACTCCACCCTCATAACATCATCTGAATCTAACTGCCTCCCAAAGGTTTTACTCCAAGTACCATCATATTGGGGGTTAGGGCCTCAGTTTGTTTTTTTGTTATTGAGCTATATGATTTTCTTATATATTTTGGATATTAGCCTCTTATCAGATATATGGTTAGCAAATATTTTCTCCCATTCAGTAGGTTGCCTTTTCATTTTGTTGATTGTTCTTTTGGTTGTGCAGGAGCTTTTTAGTTTGATATAGTCCCACTTGTTTACTTTTGCTTTTGTTGCTTCTGCTTTTGGTGTCATATTCGAAAAATCATCATCAAGACCAACATCAAGGAGCTTTTTCCCTATAGTTTCTTCTAGTAGTTTTACAGCTTCAGGTATTACATTTAAGTCCTTAGTCCGTTTTGAGATAATATTTGTGAATGGTGTAAGACAGGGGTCCAATTTCATTCTTTTGCATGTTAATATCCATTTTCCCCAGCATCATATATTGAAGAGGCTGTCCTTTCCCCCTTGAGTATTCTTGGCTCCTTTATCACATGTTAGTTGACCATATGTGTGTGGACTTATTTCTGGGCTCTTGTTTCTGCTGCATTGGTCTGTATGTCTGTTTTTATGCCAGTGCCATGCCAGTTTGAAATCAGCAAGTGTGATGCCTCCAGCTTTGTTCTTCTTTCTCAGGATAGGATCCATTCTATTATAGGAGGGGGAGTCAGGATTCTGGGGAAGATCATTAGGTCTGCTACAGTAATAGAATCAAAATTTTAGTCAAAGATAAGATTTTTTTCATAATTTTGTTCATTCTAATCATTTCAGAGATTACAAAACAACATTAATTCATTTAAGACATATTTTTGAGGTTTTCCTATATGACAAGCAGTCAAAATGATGGCAGACCTTGCCCTCATTGAGCTTACAATCCATTGAAAGAAAAATAATAAGACAAACTCATTCACTATACAGATGTTGCACACTGATAAGTGCTAAAAGACAATAAAGCCAGAAATATTGGAGTGGAGGTGAAGTGAAGTGAAGGTGATCCTTTAAATAGAATGGAAAAAGAAGGGCCCCCATTATGGGAGTTAGAAAGCCACATAGTAAAGTGTTTTTGAGAATAGAAAATTCTAATGACTAAGGTGAGGAATGCAATCAAGGCGCTACCTTTATCCTTAAGGAAATGAAGAAATGTGATAAATGAGGGTGGAAAAAGGTATTATATATAATAATATAACGTGAATATATTGTGAATCATTCGCTTTGATTTACTGTAAACCAAATAATTAAAAGTACACACTACTATTATGCAAGTATTGCACGTCCTTGAATCTTTGGAAGATTATTTAACATTATAAATAACAAAAGAAACTATTGATATGTTATTCTACTTAGGATTTCAGCTAATATATCAGACAGATGTTAAAAATATCTTTCAAGGGGCTGGCCCCGTGGCCGAGTGGTTAAGTTCGCGCACTCCGCTGCAGGCGGCCCAGTGTTTCGTCGGTTCGAATCCTGGGCGCGGACATGGCACTGCTCGTCAGACCACTCTGAGGCAGCGTCCCACATGCCACAACTAGAGGAACCCACAATGAAGAATATACAACTATGTACCGGGGGGCTTTGGGGAGAAAAAGGAAAAAATAAAATCTTTAAAAAAAAAAAAATATCTTTCAAGGGGCTGGCCCCGTGGTCGAGTGGTTAAGTTCGTGCGCTCCACTGCAGGCGGCCCAGTGTTTCGTTGGTTCGAATCCTGGGCGTGGACATGGCACTGCTCATCTAGCCACGCTGGGGCAGCGTCCCGCCTGACACAACTAGAAGGACCCACAACGAAGACTATACAACTATGTACCAGGGGGCTTTGGGGAGAAAAAGGAAAAAAATAAAATCTTTTAAAAAAAATCTTTCAAACAACTAATAATAATCATTATAAGTTTAATATACACACATATAGCCATTCTGAAATTAGGAAAAGATTATAAAATGTCCAGAAATGATTGGTATTTTTCCAAAAAAAAAAAAGAAAAGACAAAGAAGGGCCCGTTTTAAACAAGCTACAATCAAGTAAGGCTTACGGGATGGGAGGGAGTGAGCCATGGAAAAGAGGCAATCACAAGTGCAAAGTCTCTGAGATGGGAACATTCTCAGGAGGTTACAAAATAAAGGTTAAGTTACATGTTTAAAAGTCCAATTATAGTTAGGAGCAGAGACAAATCATGAAAACAGTCCGTAGATTCCCAGTGCAATGCTCTTTCCTCCCTACGCTAATCAGCTTTTGGTGTTGGTAGAGTAGCAACATGCAATTGCTTAGAAAGCAATTAGAGGACTTGTGCTAGAGCTGTACATTTAGAAACTGTTACAGTAAATGAATGAAGAAACCGGTAGAATGGGTCAGCTCTCCTTGACAAATACATGCCTTCTTAGACTAGCTAACATCTAGCAATTTCTGTCCCCAGGAATTGGTCAAAGTTTTCACAACTTGAATAATTTCCATCCGATCTTGAAAATTGGTGTCCAGATTTTTTTTTGCAGCACCAGAATGACAGAATCATTTGGCATAGACCTAAATATAACTCTTCTCTTTGTTAAAATTAAGAAATCTACAAGAAAATTGCATGCAGTATAATAATTTCACAAATTTATTCAATTTTTTCCTTTATTTAAAAATATTGTATAGTTTTAACATTAAAAGTATTAAGGCACTATATACTTACCCAATGTCTAAAATGAAAAAGATTAGAAAAATAACAAATGTTGGTGAGGATGTGGAGCAACCAGAACACTCATATGCTGTTGGTGGTAGTTTAAATTGGCACAAATAATTTGGAAATCTGGTAATATTTGTTAAAGATGAATATATGCACACCCTGTACTCATAGTTCTACTTCTTTCTCTGTACATAACAGTGTGCATATAATCACTAAAAGAAATGTACAAAAGTGTTCATGGCAGCACTATTGATAGTTATTATTAGTTAATTTAATTCCTTTTCAACTTGTTCCTTCTGCAACAGTTATTACATGTTTGTGCATCTGACAGATTTTTTAAATGATAAATATTTAGACTATATTGTTAATAATCAAAATGTTAAAATGTCATCTTTTCCTAAAACATACGTAATATTCACTGATTGCAATAGTATCTAAATTCGATAAAATGATAAACAAATAAAATTATAAATGGCAGATGCATATCCAAAAGCAGTATGCATAAAAACCTGACAGAAGGCACAGATGGTAGTATGGTAAGTGTTCTTCCTAATTGCAAGGAAACCTTTTCTCTTGGGCAAACCACTCTGAAGCTTATTTAAATGTCTTTCATGTGAAGATGCTTGGGACAACAGAATCTGATTGTCAATTGCCCTAATCTCTAGAGAATTGAAAGGTTATCTGATTGGGAAAAGTCAAAGAACTAGGAATAATTCCCTTGCAAAAGTAGAAATATGCCTCATGGCACTGTCCTGAGGATGAACTAAAGCAAAGGGCTTAGAAAGATGCCAAGTAAACATAGTTGTGTTGGGAGATATTACATGCTTACACTGATAACACCATGGTTTTGTCAAGTTTATTGAAGAGAGAAAAGAAATCCTGGAATTTAAGTGATCCTAAGAAAAAAAACACTCTTTTGTTTTTACCATTTCCTTCCAAATTCACCTATGTGAATTTGGGAGTAGTCTGCATAGGTAAACAGAGAGTGAAATTATTTACATTTCCCCTAAAACTGTATAGACAAAGGCTTATTACACCAGATAAAATGTTTAAGAGAGGATTCTCTACAATCAAATAGATAACATTACTTCTTCTTGTTTTGATTCACCCTTCAAATAATTAGTATAAATAGTTACACTGAAGCTGGGTGAATTCCTATGAATCTAAGTATAATTAAATGTATTTCTAAAGCTATATTATTAAATTTATTTTAAAAAGCCAAGGTGCTAAAAATGCAACTTATAACAATACTGACAACTTCATATATGTAGTAGATATCAATGTAAAAAAATGGATAGTTTCCCAGTAAATGGAAGGATAAAAATGCTTTATGAGATTGATTTACATATTAGAAATCATTGGTTAATAATTTAAAGATTCCTCACTACATTATTTACAGTAGCCAAGATATGGAAACAACCTAAGTGTCCACCAATGGATGAATGGATAAAGAAGATGCAGTATATATATATATATACACACACACACACACACACACACACACAATGGAATACTACTCATCCATAAAAAAGGATGAAATCTTGCCATTTGTCACAACATGGATGAACCTTGAGGGCATTATGTTAAGTGAAATAAGTAAGAGGGAGAAAGACAAATAGCATATGACTTCACTCATATGTGGAATCTAAAAATAAACAAAAAACAAACTCATAGATACAGAGAACAGATTGGTGGTTACCAGAGGGGAAGGGGGTTAGGAGGTGGGCAAAATGGGTAAAGGGGGTCAACTGTATGGTGAAGAATGGTAACTAGACTTTTGGTAGTGATTACTTTGTGGTATAACAGGTGTTGAATTATAATGTTTTACACTTGAAACATATAATGTTATATACCAATTTTACCTCAATAAAAATAAAGGAGAAAAGTATAAAGGAATGTAACCTATAAAAATTTATAAATGAAATAAAAGAACACTTTCCATAAACCTTTGAAAGCAAGATATCAGAGAGAGATTTGTACAACCATATTCATTGCGGCATTATTCAAAATAGTAAAGAGGTGGAAGCAACCTAAATGTCTATTGACAGATGAATGGATAAAGAAAGTGTGGTATATACGTACAATGAAATATTATTCAGCCTTAAAGAGGAAGGAAATCTTGTCATATGCTACAACATGGGTGAAATTTGAGGATTTTATGCTAAGTGAAATAAGCCAATCACAGAAAGACAAGTACTGCATGATAACACATATATGAGGTATCTAAATTTTACAGTAACGGAAACAGAAAATAGAATGGTGTTTGCCAGGGACTGAGGGCCGAGGGAGGTGGCAATTTGTTGTTCAGTGGGTGTAGAGTTTCAGTCAAGTAGGATGAAAGGGGTTTGGGAATCTGTTGTAATAACAATGTACATACGGTTGACATTATAGTACTGAACACTTGGAAATTGCTGTGAAGGTAAATTTTATGTTATGCGTTTCTTTGCCAAAATAAAAAAATAAAATACTTATTCAATACATATAAACAAAATACATAAACAGTAATGTACATGTGTTACGCGCACACACTCTTCCTGCTGGGTGGGCTGTGGTGTGGGCTGTGACAAGGGTAGTCACAGTGATTTATATTTTCCCTTTTTCCTTCACACACTTCTGGACATTTTGATATTTTTAGAGAAAGGTTTTCTGTAGAATAAAAAACTCAGGCAAAAGTTACAAAAAAAGAAATGTGCAAGAAAAGTTCTTATATAGATAAAAACAAAGCTAAGGCATTTACAGATAACTAGCTAGAAACCTGTTCTTTGATTCCAAATAGCTAAATGAATACACATGGCTTGTAACCATTGAACTAAAATTCTAAAGGAAAAAAATGTGTTCTAATACAAGATAAAAAAGTGTTGTTGTATCAAGTGTTGTAAAAGGCAATATTAAGGAAATACTTTTATCAACTAAGCTGAAGATGAAAAGAAAAATAATTAAAATGGGACTTCCCCCAAGAATATTAATGCAGAATATGAGGTTCAACTGTGTGGATGCTGAAGGATTAGGTGCTGGCTGCTTTAGTCTACATACTATTCCAAATGGGTAGATGCAATTATTTAATGCTAATTTTTAATCTGAATACCAAAATATAGGAAACCGTTAATGGAGGGGGGATCCTGGAGTTACTTGGGAGCTAGGTCAAAGAGAAATACTTAATTGGAGTTAAATATGATGGTAGAACACACAGTCACATTTAACAATCACTCCGTAAAGAGATTCTCAGCTTAGTCATAGAACAGAGTCTAGGGTTCAGATCAGGGAACATGGATGATAAACAATTAGGTGGTTTAATAATGATGATAATAATAGCTAACATTTCATGAGCATTTACTCTGTATTAGGCACTGTGTTAAACTCTTCATTGCCTTATTTAATCCTAAACAAAACTCATCTACCCCATTCACAGATGAAGAAATTGAGGACTCAAGAGGTAAGGTAACTTCCCTGAGGTTCTTTATCCAGGTAACACTGGAGCAGGACTTGAGCCCAAGCTGCATAGTTATTGGAGTCACACAGACCTGGTGTCATGTCTTTCCTTTACTAGATCATTACTACATAAATTTGGACAAATTGCTTGACTGCTCTGTGCCTTATTTTTCTCATCCGTCAAAGGGGCCTAAAAATACAATGCTATTGTAAGGCATCAGTAGGATAACATATGTGACAGGCACACAGTAAGCACTCAATAAACAGTGATTTCTTCATGTTTCTTGCTGAGATCAAGAAGAGTAGTTTAAAAGAGTCTCCAAGAACTTTTGCAATCAAGCTGACACAAACTGAAAAGGATTTCCTGAGGCCACAAATAAATCTAAGTTTCCTGAAAACAATGAACTTTAAAGGTAACTTAATTTAAAAAATAAAATAAAACCCAAAAGGTAAAAGTTAGTGTTAGATTAATTTTGTCAAAAGTTAGGGGAAAATACCTAGAAAATTTAAAATTCTTTCTAAACATATATCATAAATTTACATGTAGTTTTTCACACGTATGTCTTAGCTATTGGCATACAAATGATTCTGTTTTTGTGGAAAAATAACTGAATATAACTTGCAAACTCTATTCTTTTCTGATGTACAGTTCTTGAATGGGGCCTGAGATTCCTGGAATTTCCATATAATACTCCTTTTGGTGAGAACAGATTGGACTAATAAATGAGAACCATGCGTCTTAATAAAGTTTGCTGGGCCCTTTCCTGAAAAATAAGCTGCGTATCTACATTGAGTGAAAATAATTGACATTCGCAAATTATTTGCTTAGTGTAGGAATCCAGAACCTTTTTACCTATGGTAGAAATAGCTCCATAAAGCTATCAAGGAACATGTATTTTTTTGTATCTCAAAGAAGACAAAAGGAACTGTTGCTGTATTTAATCATAGATCCACGATTTCTGCCTCAGAAAAAAGTAATGAAAAGAGGTTAGAATACTCCTACCCTTTGGTGGAATATTTCCCATGTTTTATCTACAGAAAGTTGTCTGTGGGCCAGAACATTTCATCACTGACACCTGGTCATCCAGTGAGGCAAGCAGCTCTGAGGATCAAAACTGTTTTGACTATTAAAGGTTCCCACCTTCACGTGGGGACATTTAGGGAGTATAGACAATATCTCGATATTGCTTTTCATGGATAAAGACTCTGCAAAGGCCTTTAACTGGTATTGGCATCCTGAAATTTCTACCTCTTTATGATTAAAAAGAATCAAAGTTTGGGCTGGTACAGAGAGAGAAAAGGAATCCTCAAGCCTTGGAAATATTCAGTGTTCGTATTGGTGAAAATGGAAAAGAAGAGATGAATGAAACCTAAATCTCAGCAGACTTCTTTCTAAATGAGTTGTGAAGCTCACTTTATTGCTGCATGAGACAAAGAACAAACAAGCTAGTAGCTAGGAGAAGGAAAATAAAAGGGTTTTAAAGCTTTTATATCAGAATAAAATACGAAAATATTTAGTATAGTTAGTGTTAAATAAAAATATACTGAGCCGATTTCAAAGGGCTACCTCACAACCATTAAAGTTACCTACACTTTTTCTGGCCAGACAACAACTAATCAGATGAAGTAACCTGCTGAGCACCACTACCATATAATATTTTAATATTAATATTAATATTTTTCCTTCACTAAATTTGCTAAATGAAATAGACTTCTTGTGTATTAGTTTCTAGGCCTGCTGTAACAAAGTGTCACAACCTGGGTGGCTCAGAGAGATTTTTTTTCTCTCCCTGTTCTGGAGGCTAGAAGTCTGAGATCAAGATGGCAGCAGGGCTGTTTTCATCTGAGGGCTGTGAGGGAGAATCTGTTCCGTGCTCCTCTCCTAGCTTATGGTGGTTTTCTCACAATCTTTGGTGTCTCTTGGCTTGTAGAAGCGTCACCCCAATCTCTGTCTTCATCTTCACATGAGTTCTCCCTGTGTGACTGTTTGTCTCTGTATTCAAATTTTCCCTTTTTATAAGGTCACGAGTCACACTGGATTAGGGTTCACCCTAATGACCTCATTTTAACTTAATTACCTCTAAAGATCCTACCTCCAAATAAGGTCTCATTCTGAGGTACTGTGCATTAGGACTACAACATGTCTTTTTTGGGGGGCCACAATACAACCCATATACCTTGGGATCTAGCTAATACTATATCTAGGGGGGATGGAAAATCAATATGATCCAGGACATCTAGTTATTTTCAGAGAGCATGGATAGTTTTAGAGATGAATAAAACAGAATTGACCGATTTAGAGGCATTGATCAGGCCACACTGGAAATTAATCCTAAATCAAGGGCTTTATTCTATAGTACCAAAGGAGACACTTCTTTCATGGTGAAGTTGGATAAGGCTCTGAAATTGGATTGTGAAACAATCTGAATTAAGGTTTTGTTACATGTCTTTGGGATCTTTAGTGACGGCTGGACCCTTTATGTTATTACAAGAATAGTGTAGTGCGTCTGATCTTTATATCAAAATTCATTTCAGAAGGTTAAAATAACATATTGAAGTACTATCTGGGAAGTTCATAGTCTAGGCAGTTGAGATTTGGAGAGAATTACCATAAGCTAGGAATGAGAAATCTTTTCCCTCTACTTTCGTCTTTAAAAAGTCTGCTACAAGCTGAGCATCTTACGAGTCAAAAAGGACCAACAAACTTAATGTGTTTGCATGCTAAAGAGTTCAAAGAAGCCAGATGAGAAGGTATTCCCACTGAATAAATGATGAAAAGCTGAGCATCTAATAAAGACAAATTAAACCAGTTATAGCCAATTGAAATTAGTTGAGTCTTTAAATAGAGCTATAACTTCATGATGAGTTTTTTAAATTAAGGTATAATTGACATACAACATTATATTAGTTTCAGGTGTACAATATAATGATTCAATATTTGCATATATTGTGAAATGATCACCACAAGTCTAGTTGACATCCATCACTACACATAGTTACAGAATTTTTTTTCTTTTGATGAGAACTTTTAAGATTTACTCTCAGCAACTTTCAAGTATGCAATACAATATTATTAACTATAGTCAAAATACTGTACATTACATCCCCATGACTTATTTCCTTTATAATTAGAAGCTTGTGCCTTTTGACTCCCTTTGCCCATTGTAACCACCCTTCACCTCCTACCTCTGACAATCACCAATCTGTTCTCCGTATCTATGAGCTTGGGAGTGTTTTTTTTTTGGATTCCACATATAAGAGAGATCATACGGTATTTGTCTTTCTCTGTCTGACTTATTTCACCTAGCATAATGCCCTCAAGGTCCATCCATTTTGGATGAATGGCAGGATTTCCCCTTTTATATGGCTGAATAATATTCCATTGTATATTTATATGTATATATACATATATATATATATACCACATTTTCTTTATCCATTTATCTGTCAATTGACACAGGTTGTTTCCACATCTTGGCTATTGTAAATAATGCTTCTATGAGCATGGGGGTGCATATTTCTTTTCAAGTTAGTGTTTTCATTTTCTTTGGATAGATACCCAGAAATGGAATTGCTGGATCATATGGTAGATCTATTTTAAACTTTTTGAGGAAACTCTATATTGTTTTCCATAGTGGCTCTACCAATTTACATTCTCACCAACAGTGCACAAAGGTTCCCTTTTATCCACATCCTCGTCAACACTTATTTTTTGTCTTTTTGAAAATAGCCATTCCAACAGATGTGAGGTAATACCTCATTGTGGTTTTGACTTGCATTTTCCTAATGATTACTAGTGCTGTTGAGCACCTTTTCATGTACCTGTTGGCCAGTCATACATATTTTCTTTGAAAAAATATCTATTCATACCTCTGTCAATTTTTACCTATACCTCTGTCTATTTTTTAATCAGATTGTTTGGTTTTTAGCTATTTAGTTGTATGAGTTCTTTCTGTATTTCAGATATTAACCCCTTATCAGAAATATGATTTGCAAATATTTTCTTTCATTCAGTAGATTGCCTATGCATTTTGTTAATGGTTTCCTTTGCTGTGCACAGCTTTTTAGTTTGATGTAGTCCCACTAGTTTATTTTGCTTTTTTGCCTTTGCTTTTGGTGTGAAATCCAAAAAGACCGGCACCAAGACTTATGTCAAGGAGCTTACTGCCTATGTTTTCTTCTAGGAGTGTTATGGTTTCAGGTTTTACATTTAGTCTCTAATCTATTTTGAGACAGTTTTGATGTGGTGTAAGATAGTAGTCCAGTTTTATTCTTTTGCGTGTGGCTCTCTAGTTTTCCCATCACCATTTATTGAAAGACTGTCCTTTCCCCATTGTATACTCTTGGCTACTTTGTTGTAAATTAATTGACCACATATGTGTGAGTTTATTTCTGGGCTCTCTATTCTGTTCTGTTAATCTATGTGTCTGTTTTTAATCCCAACACCATATTTTTATGATTGCTATAGCTTTGTAATGTAGTTTGAAATCAGGAGGTGTGATGCCTCCAGCTTTGTTCTTCTTTCTCAAGATTGCTTTGTCTATTTGAGGTCTTTTGTGGTTCCATACAAATTCTAGCATTATTTGTTCTATTTCTGTGAAAAATGTCATTGGAATTTTGATAGGAATTGCATTGAATCTGTAGATTGCTTTGGGTCATATAAGCATTTTAACAATATTGATTCTTGCAATCCATAAGCATGGAATGACTTTTCGTTTATTTGCGTCTTCTTCAATTTCTTTCATCAGCATCCCATAGTTTTCAGTGTACAGGTCTTTCACCTCCTTGGTTAAATTTATTCTTAGGTATTTTATTCTTTTTGATTCAATTGTAAATGGGATTGTTTTCTTAATTTCTCTTTCTGAAAGTTTGTTATTAGTGTATAGAAAAGCAACAGATAGCTGTATATTTATTTTGTATCCTATAACTTTATGGAATTCATTTATTAGTTCTAATACTTTTTTGGTAGAATCTTTAGGGTTTTCTATATATAACATCATGTCATCTGCAAATAGTGACAGTTTTACTGCTTCCTTTCCAATTTGGATGACTTTTATTTCTTTTCCTTGCCAAATTGCTCTGGCTAAGACTTCCTATATTGAATAAAAGTGGTAAGAATGGGCAACCTTGTTTTGTTCCTGATATTAGAGGAAAAGCTTTCACCTTTTCATCATTGAGGATGATGTTAGCTGTGGGCTTGCTGTATATGGCCTTTATTATGTTGAGGCATATTCCATCTATACCCACTTTGTTGAGAATGAGAATTTTTGCCATAAATAGATGTTAAATTATGTCAAATGCTATTTATGCATCTATTGAGATGATCATATCATTTTTATCCTTCATTTTGTTAATGTGATTTATTGCATTGATTGATTTGTGGGTGTTGAAATATCCTTGCATCCTTGGAATAAACCCCACTTGATTGTGGTGCATGATCCTTTTAATGTATTGTTGAATTTGGTTTGATAATATTTTGTTGAGTATTTTCGCACCTATGCTCATGAGGGATATTGGCCTGTAATTTTCTTTTCTTGTGGTATCATGATGAATTTTAAAAGAGACAAGATATTCTACAGAACACCAAGCAAGTCCATTATATTGATGACATTATGTCAATCAAATCTGGTAAGCATGAACTACAAGTACTCTATATTCCATAATAAGTTAAATGTATTTCACAGTGTGAGAGGTACATCCCACACAAATCAGGATCCAGTCACTTTGGTAGACTTCAGGGATTCAATAGTCTATTGCATACCAGAACATCTCTTCTATAGGAAAGGGCAAGTTGAATTTCCCACATTTCACCACTAGCAAAGAGACTTAGTGCTTGGTGGGCCTATTTGGATTTTGGAGGCAGTATATATCACATTTAGAAATACTGCTCTGCCTATTTTTTGGATGACCTGGAAGGCTGTCTGTTTTGAATGGGATACGGGGAAAGAGAGGACTCTGCTACAGGTACAGAATGTGGCTGCAATCTGTCCAGCCACTCAGGCTATATGGCCCAACAGACCCAACAGTGCTGAATGTATACAGGATATACACATTTCCTATATGGAGTCTCTTGATGGCCTATGTCAGAGAGATGTAGCCTATTTCTAGAATAAGTCTATAGCTTCCTTGGCAGAGAACTAGTCTCCATTTGAAAAATTGCCCATAGGAAAGATCAAGCACCTGACCATGGAACACCAATTAACTAAGCAATCTCACCTATCCATCCAAAGGTGGGTGTTATCTGCTTCACAAAACAGATGTCAAACTATGGCCCCATCGGCCAAATCTAGCCTTCCACTTGCTTATGAAAACAAGGTTTTATTATAACTCAGCCATATACATTCATTTACATTTCATTTACGTATTCTCTATGGCTGCTTTCACTCTACAACACTAGTTGAGTAGTTGCCACAGAGACTTTATGGCCCACACAGTCTAAAATATTTACTCTCTGGTCCTTTGCAGAAAAAATTTTCTGATCCCAGTACTAAGGCATAAGATCAAGCACTGAAATCACAATTCATTGTAAGGCAGAAATTTTACATTTTGGAATTGGATTGAGAAAGATAAGAAGATCCATGGACAAGTAGTCCAGACAACCATGGCCCCCACCTTTGCTCCACCAATGCTTCTCCTTTAACTCATACCTACTGTCTTGAGTTGGCGTTGGGTGGGTTATTTAACCATCTGTTGGAGAATAAAGTACTTTAGCCTGGTTCACAGAATGTGAATGTATCTGTGGAAGTGGGTACATAGCAAGTTGATTCTTGCATCCAACCAGAGGGCATCTACCACAGAAAAGTTACTCAAAAACGAGGTGAACAGTATGATTCATCCTACTCTCCTTGATCTTTAGTTTTCCACAATGGGTACTTGCCATGAAAACAAAGATGGAGGCTTTGCATTAAACCCAAAGCATGAGCTTCCTCTCAGCATAGCTGATATAGCATCTACCGCTGCTGAGAGCCCAATATGTAGGCAGCAGAGATTGTTACTGGGTCTTTGATAAGATAAACTATTCCTCAAGGAGATCAGTTGGATACTTGGTGGTAGGTAGATTATATCAGATCCTTTTCTTCTTAAAGGGGTCATTGGTTAATTTTTATCCAAATTCATATGTAATCCAGAAATGTATTTTCCTTTCCTGCTTGAGTGTTTGTACCAGCATCACATTGTGAAGGTTTATATAATTCTGTATCTATTGACATCGTATACTACTCAATATTGTCTTGGACAAAAGGAGACAAAGGAAGTACAAGAATGGGCTCATGACCATGACGTTTACTGGTCTTACATGTGCTTATCACCCAGAAGCAGTTGGTCTGATTGAGTATTGCATAGAATAGTGGCTTACTCGTGGCTCAATTAAAGTCATCAGCCCAGTGACAACAATTGGAATTTTGGAGCACTTTCCTCAAGGTTGTGGTGTACGCGTTGAATTAGTGGCTAATATATGGTGATGTGGCCTCATAGTTAGAATAAATATGTTTAAGAACCAAGGAGTGAATGTGAGAGTGTTCTCCATCAACATCACTTCCAATAACTACCTGAAGAATTTGTGCTTCTCATAGTCACATACTCAAGCTATCCTGAAATAGAGATTCTGAGTTCTGGGGGCAAAGGGGAGGTAGGGACTATTTCATTCAGGAGATTCAATGAGGATTATTTTGTACTGGAACCTATGACTAACACCTGACCATTTGGGGCTTTCATGCCAATAAACCAGCATGCACAAGAAAGGATTTACTATATTCGTCGAAGTAACTGACCTTGATAACCATTAGGACCAAGGTTTGCTAATACACAATGGGGGCAAAAAGTATTATATCTGAAATCTTGGGATTCATGGAAGCATCTCTTAGCATTCCCTCTTGCTAGAGTGGGACAAGGTGTCCTTCTACCAGATCACAGCTCCTCCACCTCTGTGGCATCCATCACCCTACAAACCTCTCAGGACCTTGAGATACACTTTTTCCTGGACCTTCTAGCCAATGTCTCATTTCTTCTTCTCCTTCATAGCCATGTTTCTTAAGTAAATTGTGGGTATTCCCTGTGTACATTTTATTTTCTCTCATTTACACTTAAACCCATTGCTTTCATCAACTTTGTAATGACTTCTTATGGATGCATATGACAAACATTTCAGGCTTTCTATTACTTGAAATCTTGAAGTTTTTGCAGTATTTGATACCATTTACTACCCGTCTCTCCTTCCTGAAACTTTCTTGGCTTTTCCTGACACCAAAATCTTCTGGATCTTTTCCCCTTGTTCTTACGTATGTCTAGTACTTGGTACATAACAGGCATGCCATAAAAAATTAAATAAATGAATAAATAGATTATGCCAGTTGGTTAAGTTGTCAATGATGTAATCATTTATATGTTCTCTCCTAAATTTTTTACTCCATATAAAACATTCTAGATACCAGAACCCTCATTGGCATCCTTCTTATGGATAGGACGCAAAAGAATTCAAATGAGCCCATGGTGATATATAAAATATGCATACATTTGGTCACAAGAATTTATCCACATTAAATTTTTAACTAAGTCAAGAAAGAATTTTAAATATATTTCCACACGATCTAATACATTTGATATATGTTTAAAATTAGTAGGACATTCATTCTGCATTTTTTAACTTTCTAAGCTATAGACTTGTTTCTATAACTGCAATTAATCATAAAACAATTAATATTTGAGTGATACAACAAACTGAATGCATCAATTTTAAAAGTCTTTGTATACATAAACATGAAAACACATAATATACATTTAAGTGCCATTTATAATCCCACAGATAACTTCTTTTCATTCTTTCAAACCACAGAACTTTATCTTCTGTAGAAGATTTTATAAACCCCACAGAGATTGTAAGTTGAGTAAAACGGACTGAATTTTCTGAGAAACTGTTAAGAACTTATTAGCAAAGCAGCAACTGAAAATGGCTCTTCACCAGCTAAGACTGTGGTGTTCCACTTCTCCTCTATTCTACAAACAATGCTTTAACAACCATTTGCTGTAAAAGACCTAAACATATTTTCAAAACAATGGTCTGGAAACTTTGGAAGGAACACCATGGGAAGCCGCTAAGGCTACCATTAGCAGTGAGATAATAGCCTACCAGCATCCCACAGCAACAAAAGCAGCCCAGCATGTATCTTACGGTCTAATTTGATCGTGGAGATGGAAGAGCATGCATTTCTGAACCAGATGCTAGAAAATGAAGCATTTTATGGAAATACCATATTAATTCTGGGAGAAATTTGTATCTCTCCAAGATATTTCTTTTCAGGTTAATGATACTCAACACTTCCCAAATAACTAACTATAGCATTAAACTAATGAGTCATTTACTTCAGATCATGGTTTTGTCAATAAATTCGGATGACTTCAGAATCATCCCTGACAAGCCACAGGGATGCACCTCATCCAAGGATTAACCTAGAAATGAATAAAATTAAATACCATTAACACCAATTTTAGACAGGAATGTCATTCAGGATAATATTAGCAAAGGCAAATAACCAAGAGGCTTTCGGAGTGAAATAAATCTAAGTCCAGGAAATTTGACCTCTAAGATAATAATTGTACAATGGATTTCTTCCAAAATTTTTGGCTTGGTCTAATGTTGTAGTCAGGAAACGAAGTCAAAATCTGTTCAAAAGCTCTTCTCATAGATTTCTGTCCTTCAGCACGTATATTCTGTAATTTAAAAGCGAAAATCTTTTCAAGCCACCACATAGTTTAAATTTGTGCATCTCTATAAATGTAAATCTAGATCTTTTCTACTACACAAAAGCTCCCATTTGTTTTATTAAAAGATAGATAGAGGTGAGATTAGTCAAGACTTACAAGACAATTTAACAATTTTTGTGTTTACCATAAGGATGATGAATTTACTACTACTAATAAATAATGTTTATTGAACATTCACTTCATGCCAAGCATTATGCTGAGTTACATGGATTGCATTATTTAATTCTTATGACAATATTAGGAGGTAGGTACTATTATTAGTCTATTTTACATATGAGGAAAGAAAGATTCATTAATGTTAAGTAACTTGTGTAAGGCTGTACAACTATTGAGTGGTCAAGTGTAATTTGAATCTTGGCTATCTGAATCCACAAACCACTCTTAACAGCTCTATTAGTCAAATACCATTTATGTACTTCTATCATATATGGACTATTTCACAACAAAAATTGTAAAAAGCCTGCACTAGATTCTGTCTCTTCATAATGTTCGTGGTCTTTGAATTGAATTACAAACATAAAGTTATCCATACGAAAGTCCCAACAGAGGTTTTTTTTTTATGTGTCTATTGTCAACTGATTTTTAAAAAAATTTTATTAATGTTATGATAGATTACAACCTTGTGAGATTTCAGTTGTACATTATTGTTAGTCATGTTGTGGGTACACCTCTTCCCCCTTTGTGCCCTCCCCCCACCCCCCCTTTCCCCTGGTAACCACCGATCAGATCTCCTTGTCAATATGTTAACTTCCACCTATGAGTGGAGTCATATAGAGTTCGTCTTTCTCTGACTGGCTTATCTCGCTTAACATAATACCCTCGAGGTCCATCCACGTTGCTGCGAATGGGCCAATTTTGTCTTTTTTTATGGCTGAGTAGTATTCCATTGTGCATATATACCATATCTTCTTTATCCAATCATCAGTTTCTGGGCATGTAGGTTGGTTCCACGTCTTGGCTATTGTAAATAATGCTGCGATGAACATAGGGGTGCAAGGGACTCTTGGGATTTCTGATTTCAGGTTCTTAGGATAGATACCCAGTAATGGGATGGCTGGGTCATAGGGTATTTCTATTTTTAACTTTTTGAGAAATCTCCATACTGTTTTCCATAGTGGCTGTACCAGTTTGCATTCCCACCAACAGTGTA
>NC_060276.1:95709886-95710108 GCF_021613505.1 Equus quagga
TCTTGTTCCTGTCCTCAGAGGGATGGCTTTCAGCTTTTGTCCATTGAGTATGATGTTGGCTGTGGGTCTATCATATATGGCCTTTATTATGTTGAGGTACTTTCCTTCTATGCCCATTTTACTGAGGGTTTTTATCATAAATGGGTGTTGGATCTTGTCGAATGCTTTCTCTGCATCTATTGAGATGATCATGTGGTTTTTGTTTTTCATTTTGTTGATGTA
>NC_060276.1:95730108-95758443 GCF_021613505.1 Equus quagga
TTTGATTGGGGAGTTCAATCCATTTACATTTAGAGTGATTATTGAGACGTGGGGGCCTACCACTCCCATTTTGTGTCTTGTTTTCCGGTTTTTTTCAGTTTCCTTTGTTTCTCGTCCCATGGTTTAATCTGTTCTGATGTAGAGCTGCTACTCTCTGTTGTTGTCCTTCTACTTATCTCCTCTGCTCTTGGTTTTGTAGCCCCTTTCCTTTTTTGGATTTTTCAGGAATGAGGGTTTTCCTGAGGATTTCCTGAAGAGCAGGTTTTGTGGCAATGAACTCCCTTAATTTTTGTTTATCTGGGAAAGTTTTTATTTCTCCATCGTATTTGAAGGATATTTTCGCTGGGTAGAGAATTCTCGGCTGTAGATTTTTGTCCTTCAGATTTTTGAATATATCATTCCACTCTCTTCTAGCCTGTAAAGTTTCTGCTGAGAAATCTGCTGATAGCCTGATGGGGGTTCCTTTGTAGGTTAGTTTCTTTTGCCTGGCTGTCCTTAATATTTTATTGCTTGTTTTCTGGTTCTCTTGCATTTCCTTTGTTTCTCATCCTTTGTATTTCGGTCTACCAATTGAGTTATCTAGTTTTTTATGTTGTGTTTCTTTATTTTCTCTTTATGTATTATTTGTGTCTCTGTTCTGCTTTTTTTGTTTAGTGGTTACCCTGAGGTTTGTATTCATGATCTCATGGATAAGATAGTCCTTTTTCTGATGGCCTCTAATTTACTTAGACTAAACTCATTCAGTCCCTTTCCTCTTCCCCTCCTAAGGTGTTTTTCTCACATCTTATTCCATCTTGTGTTAGCAGTTTGTGGTTAAAATGACAAAATTATCTTTGCTTTTGATGTTTTCCTTCCCCTTGCCTTTAAGGCTATACTTGAGTATTTGCTATCCTGCCCTGATTCTGTCTACCTATTTAACTTCTTACTCCATGCTTTGTAACCCCTTTCTGCCTTTTTTTTTTTTTCAGGTATGAGTGCCTTCTTGAGGATTTCTTGTAGTGGGGGGTTCTTGTGGCTACAAACTCCCTTAGCTTATGTTTGTCTGGGAAAGGTTTTATTTCTCCATCATATCTGAAGGATATTTTCGCTGGATAGAGTATTCTTGGCTGAAAGTTTTTGTCCTTCAATGATTTGAACATGTCATTCCAGTCTCTCCTATCCTGTAAGGTTTCTGCAGAGAAATCTGCTGAAAGCCTCATGGGGGTTCCTTAGTAGGTTATTTTCTTCTGCCTTGCTGCCCTTAGTAATCTTTATCATTCAGTTTTGCCATTTTCACTACAATATGCCTTGCAGTAGGCCTTTTTACATTTACATATTTAGGAGATCTGGCAGTCTCTTCCACATGGATTTCCTTCTCTAGGTTTGGGAAGTTCTCTGCTATTATTTCTTTGACAAGCTTCCTACTCCATTCTCCTTCTTGAATACCTATAATTATTATATTGCATTTCCTAATTGAGTTGGATATTTCTCAGAGACTTTCTTCGTTTCTTTTTAGTCTTAGTTCTCTCTCCTCCTCTATCTGGAGCATTTCAACAAGTCTGTCTTTGATTATGCTGATATGCTCCTCTACGGTGTCTGCTCAAGCATTCAGGGAATCTGTATTTTGTTTTATTTCTTCCATGTGTCTTTCATCTCTAATATTTCTGATTGATTCTTCTTTATAGTTTCAATCTCTTTTGTGAAGTAGCTCCTGAACTCATTGAATTGTTTCTCTACGTTCTCTTTTACTTCATTGAGTTTTTTTGATGATAGCTGTTTTGAATTCTTTATTATTTAGATTACATATTTCTGCATCCTCAGGACTGATTTCTGGGTATTTGTCATTTTCTCTCTCACCTGGTGATCTAATATAATGTTTGATATTGCTAGAGGAAGTTGCTCTGTTCTTTTGCATCCTGATGTTATTTGGTTGCAGTTACCACCTATGACCACTCAGTGGGGGTCAAGAGCCATGTATTCTGAGCCCTCTCCTTTCAGCTCAAATCCCAGGGGCTGGAGCCAAGTTGAGTGGGTAGAGGGAGGGGCACTTTCTCCTGCATGCTCTCGGGGTTTTCTCCCTCTGTTCTCCTGGGTTGTTGGCTTAATAAGGTCACCCCCTGTGAAAGCTTACACCCCGGTAGAGGGCTTCCCTCTAGGCTGCAAGGGCCCTTGGGAGTTCTTGATGTTCCCATAAACAAATGTCCCCTCCCCCATTCCTTCCCTTTCAGAAGCCTTCTGTGGTCCTGGATTGCAGTCTTTAAGGGGAGGGAGTGAAGATTTCTCTTACTTCATTCCATCTCCTTTGAGGGGGGCTCAAATCTCTCCATCCTCTGTCGTATGGCTGTGTGGGTCTCTCTGACCCTCTCTGTTTTTTCTGTTGTGTTTGGACGTCCTCTGTTGGATTATGTATTTTTTTTGTTGTATATTGGAGGGGAAAGATTTCTCAGAGACCTCGCTCTGCCATGATTCTGACATCACTCCCCTGCGTAACTGACTTTTATCAGAATATGTCTATGAAGAGGTAACAACATTTAGGCTGGCTCACTATTAACATATAATACTCCTTCAGAAATTACATCCATGTCATTAATATCTTCTCTTTGTTTTTAAACCAATTCAAAACTTTTTAAATTCAAGTCAATCCTAAATATTTTAGTTTTAAAAAGTTTTTCTATTTCCATTAATATGTCTCAACTATTTTTCTGATAATTTTACTAAGTAAAACTATAAATTACTTGGCAAATCATTTATTTTTATTGTAAGTTTGTGTATTGCTTCTGATTTCTTTGTGTACCCTTAACTTATCCAAATGGAAACAGCCTGGTTCTCATGATTACACCACCTGTTTCATCAGCATGGAACCGGCTGCTGCCATAACTTTTGTCCAAAAGTTACCTAGTTCATATGCCATCTTCTTCTCTCAAACTTCCCTTGATGCATCATAAATGCTCCACATTTGAAAATACTTCTTCTCAACTCTACAGCTGAAAATACTTTTCCTCTGAACTCTCAAAGCCCTAATGTTTACTTTTTATTATGAGACAGTACTTTCTACACAGAATTATAACATTTAGACACATATTCCACATATTAGTCTGTAGGTTTTTGAAGGCAGAATCAATGTCGAACTCATCTGTATTCCCAACAGCCCCATAGTATACTGTCATGTATTGACACTAAAATATAGATCAGTAAAAGTCAGCAGATGGATGAATGATTCCAGTCTTGTTAAATCTCAATGTTCCCTAATATTTTTCCAATTTTAAATGCTAATTATAGGAATATATACTTGTTACATCTTTTTTATTTGAAAGAATCAACACTTATCCTTTCTTTTGTGATTAAATATATAATTTCCTGTCAGATATTTGTAAGCAATTGTTTAAATTCTGGCCCAGATCCAGACAAATTTGTAAAGAAAGTAAAGCACTCAAATTGCCTAGAGTTTCCATAAAACTTTCTTTATTTGTTGCCCTCCTTTAGAAATCTAGCATAGTTCTCTTTCTAACTGGCTTCATTAAAAACAGAAACCCCCATATTTCATACCAAATGAAATATTTATGATGAAATAAAATGTCATAACTTTTCCAGTAGGTTTACTAAATAATTAATCATCAATTATGGATGTTCAGGCAACAGAAAATAATAGCATTACTACTATTATTACTAATAATACAATTAATAACAGTTTACTATTTATAAGGCTTTATGTTAAATGCTTTACACAAATTATCTCATTTAATATTCATAGCAATCTCAAGTATTATTACCATCTCCATTTTCCATAAAAAGATACAAGTTCACAATGCCAAAACCTTCTCTCTTTTTTTCTCTGATTTTCTTGAGGAAAAATTTTCCCTATATCCTTCTGGTCTTCTGCTCTACATTTTTGCCTCACTACAGTGGGGAAAGGAGTTATCAGGTAAGGAGAGATAGACGTTAGTTTGAATTTAGAAATTGGGTAATGCTAATCTATCAAAATTCCTAAACTTTGGAAATTCACATTTTTTCTGCTCTCTTTCTCAACTTCCTCCCTCGGTGAGAGGCACAATCCTGAGTGAGTCCTCCCTAAAGACTTAAATTTTCCCTTGAGAGGGCTGTGCCAAGGTCTAAACTGGTGTGGTCAGGCATATCATGAAGCTCATTATTGCCACACATTTAATCCATATTCTCCAGTCCAGGCCTTATCACTAATTAAGGTGATATGCTGATCTCTATATGCTTAACTCCTCTAACTCTCTCCATTTTTGTTATTTATGGATGCTCATGAAACTATAAACTTTACAGATAGCAAGTGGCAGAACGAATACTCAAACCCAAAGACTCTGAGCCAAAAACTGTGCCCTTCACCATCTCGTGCTTATGAGGATATTATCTTCTAAGGTAAGCAGGAGTTAGCAGAAACCTGAAATTTGATCATTGTTCCTACACTATGAATGCATTTTTATAAGAAACTTCTTTTAGACTATTTTCTTGAGCATACTACTTCTTAAACCTTTCTGCTTTAAAATGCATGTTCTATTTTGTTTTGATATCGACTGTAAAAAAATAAAAGAATCTATCAAATAAAATGCAAAAGGTGGTAGGGGATCTTCCAGATGTCTGACAAGATAGTAAAAGTGTTTAAAAATAACCATTAAGTGTCTGTATTAATTAGGATAGGCCAAAATACTATGAACTATGGACCCTAAAATATATAACTGTCTACTCAACCAAACAAAAGGTTTATTTCACACTTTCATAAGTGTCCAACGGCTGGGCGGCTCTCCTCACTGAGACCAAACGAACAAGGCTGTTTCCATCTTGTCTCTCCACATTATCTGAGCCAGTGCTGTTCAATAGTATGTTCTGCAATGGTGAGAATAGAGCTACTAAACTTTTGAAATACACCTAGCATGAATAAGGAACTTAATTCTTAATTATATTTAATTTTAATTATTTTAGACTTAAATAGCCACATAAGGCTAATGGCTACTGTGTCAGACAGTACAGCTCTTAGGCCTTATAATTTTAAATATCCAGCCAACAGAAGGAGAAAAGACAAAACAAAGTGGCATATTTCTTTTGTCAAAACTTTGACCCAGAAGTGACCCTCATTTTTCTACTTGAGTTCCATTGATGAAAACTAGTCACATGGTCACACCTAGATGGTAACTTGCAAGTGAAGACTTATTCTGGTCAGCTGTTTCTCAGGGCTGTACACTATAGAGGGAGGAATTGATTTTGTTGGCCAGGAGAAGTCTCTATTAAACTTGACTAAAAATAGTTTATAGATTTTTTTCCTTAAAAATTGTTAATATTAAGATAAGGTAGAAAAATTAGAAGTAGGGAATTAGAAGAGGGACAAAATCTTGGCTGGTGATGGCTATGGTCTTTCTCTACCTTTCTGTTCTAACTGAATAAGAAAGAAAGATAGAAAATATATGAGAAGAGAGAATTGGTATATAGCTCCAAATGGAGAGGACATCTAGGGTTTTCTGGAACTCATTTATGAACACCCTAAGGCAAATTAATCCCATTTCTGTAATAAGCTGCAAACAGATGGTTGGAGACATTTGATGCTACTGAATCCACTAAGTAGTCATGACGTTGCAGAACTGACAGAAGTTGTGCTTTAGCAAAAGGACCCAGTAGTATCGATATCCCAATACATAAATAGTACAAAAGTAGATGTTTCACAAAGGGAGAAGAAATAGCAGAGGCAAGAAAAGAGTCAGGGAAGTTTAAAAGACAAATTTAAATAAGGAAGACTGCATATTAGGCTATCTGGCTATTCTTGGATTGTTCACTAACGAGTAGAGTAGTATGGAGTAAATTCCTTAACTTCTCTCAGCACAATTTTGTCTTCTGTATAATTAAGGTATGAATATTGCCCATTAATCAGGATTCTTTCAGTTACACACAATAGAAAATCAACCAAGTTTAACTTATAAGAAGAAGGTAATGTATTTAGTGCATGCAACTGTATAAACCTAGCCTGGAGTATTCAACAAACTAAAACTGTGTTATTGGGACTCTTTCTGTTTCTAGCATTCATATTGCTAAGTGTGGTTGGCCAAGTCTGGGTCATGTGGCTATCCAGTGATCAAGGGGCAGTTTATTGTAATTCATAGCTCAATGAGAACCATATGCTGTAGTGAAAGATGAGAGTAAAAAAATAAAAACAACACAATGAGACAAAATAAACAAAAGGATGTGCAGTCAACTAAAAATTGCTAATCTTCTTTATAATTATAAAATTCTGAATCTATGATATAATTTTAAAATTAAATTTCACCAGACAAAAGTACTGGTTATGTTCACAGATCAATTTCTTTAATCCAGCTCTACGTGGCATCTATTTGCTATTGCGAGCAAGGAATTGATTCATTATTCCCTAATTTTCAGTTTTAAAGGATTTTTTATTTTATAACGTATCTCTTGGACTAAATTTCCCAACTCAGGTAATCGAACTTTCTTAGTGTGCTTAATTTAGTATGTACACTTTATGAAAATATTAAAATCCTAGTACACTTTTATAAACCTCTTGCCTTTTATTTTACTTGACAAATAAGTGGGTAAGGAGGTATATTTATGAGTGGTAGATGCAGTATGATATTCATTAGAATCAAACATTTCAGAATACAGCAGCCCCTGAGATGTAATATAAGGACTTTGTCTAAAATGCTAGATGTTCAACCACTGGAAATTCATTTTTAAAGCTAGGATATTATCCTCTATTATTAATTCATTCATTCAATAAATTTGTACTGAACTTTTGACAATATCCTAGTTGCTTGAGTACAGCATTGAACTAACCTGAAAGAAATCTTTGCCCCTGTGAAGCTTATAATTTAGTGGAAGGAAAGAGCAGTAACATACAGTTGCCAATCTCAGGGTTATACATCCAAATCCCTACAGTAAACATGTAGAAAAGAGAATAAAATAGAATTCAATGTAAGGTACAATCAGTGGTGAGCCTATGGCTAAAGTGGAGAATGCATTTCCCAACTCGAGGTATTCAAATAAATTCCATTTTTTAAGCATTGTACGAGGCAAAGAAAACATAGCTACCTCTGAAATCAGAATCAGATAATGGGTGACCAAGGCTGGATTCCTGCTTCATATCTGAATGCAAATTTTAGCATCTGAATGCAGTCTCACCTTGATTAGAAAAACAGATACCATTTACTCTAAGCTCCTCCAATGTAGCATCTCTATTTGCCTCCATTTTCTCTAAACATCTTACCTTATGTGAGGATAAGCCTCCTTTCTTTTCAGATTAGCTAAGAAATGGAGACATTTTTGAAAAGAACTTATTCAAAAAATGAGGCAAAAAATGAAATGATCAAAATAGAAGGGGAAAAGACAAAAACAGTGAAATTGATAAATTGAGAAAAAGTGCTGATTCCTAAAGGAACAAAAATCTGGCCAGAGTTTAACTTGGCTGACAGTTTACTGAACATGGCAGTACAGTTCCTCTCCTTGATTCAACCTTGTCTGGGCTCGATCCAGCTGTTCAGATTCTTAGCCTGAAATAGACTCAGATTCCCTATACTTCTATGCCTCTTAGAAAAATTTTAGCCCTTGTTAGAATCTACTTAATGTTTTCTTTCAATTGCAGTTCCCATGTTGACTACACTAGCCCTCTGCTGTTCTCTGATTTGGTACCATAGCCCCTCTGGGTCCTTGTGCTTTGAGTGAGACAGTATCTACCTTAAGTTCAGACGTTTACCTAGGATTCAGGCAATTCTTTACTGACGTTGGCTTTGGCTACTTGGCTCTACTTGGAGATTCCTACAGCTCTAGGCTTTGGAAAGTCATCCTCTCCCATTTTTCTCCCACTCTCTGGCTTGCCTGAAACATTTATGAGTTATTTCATAAGGCATTCCATATCCTTAGGAAAAACTTTGTCTCTTCAGTCATTATCTTTAATTAAATTTCAGTCATATTTTCTAGGGATAATACTGCATCTTATCTATTTCAAACTCTGGCCTTCAAACTGAGATCAAAGTTGAAGTGAATAGTAGGAAAGATCATCATGAAAAGTGCCATAAGGTGAGAAGGAAGGTACCAATGACAAATTTTGTTAGGTCCCAGCTAATTCGCTATACTCTGGTGGACAAACAAATCTTAGCTTCTTTAACGCCTAATCTAATCTTTTCTTTTAAGAAATGGATTAAATTTGGTGTGATGCAACATTGATTTTTTTTTATTGAGGTATAAGCAATATATCACATTTTATTAGTTTCGGGTATACAATATAGTGATTTTATATTTGTATATATTGCAAAATGAGCACCAAATAATTTGAGTTAACATCCATCACCACACATAGTTACAGAATTTTTTTTCTTGTGATGAGAACTTTTACGATTTATTCTCTTAGCAACTTTCAAATAAGCAATACAGTATTGTTAACTATAGTCATGTCAGGGAGGAAAAATTTTTCTTCTACCTTTCTAAGTTCTTCTGGATGATCTAAGAATTAAATTGACATGAGACCAATTAACAGGAGAAAACCAAATTTAATTTTGTAAGTACAGGGGCTCCATGAGAATATGAGGCCCATTGGCGTCAGGCAATTGAGGCTTATATGCTATCCAGAACTAAGGAGAAGGCAGTAGGGGTCTGGGACTTCAAAGGGAAGAAAGTCAACTAACAGGAAGATGAAAAGAGCAAATGTTTGGTAAACAAATGTTTTCTGGACCATATAGAAACAGTGGGACACAGAGAGGACTTTGATCACAGACTTTGCTAGGCTCCTCCTTGTCTACCATATCTGTAGTTATTGATGGTGACAGCACCCTTCCTGGAACAGGTTCTCTATTTAAATTCTTTTAGGCACTTAAGGGGGAAGTAAAAGCTCTTCCTGAGTCTTTTGTTTCCTAAAAATAATAAGCCTAAAAATAGTCCGCATGCCAAAGAGGCACATTTTGGGGTGGCAAATTTGGCCCCCTACAGTCATCATACCATACATTATATCCCCCATGACTTATTTATTTTATAACTGGAAGTTTGTACCTTTTGACCCCCTTCACCCATTTCACCCCACCCCCCACACCCCCAACCCCTGCCTATGGCAAACACCAATCTGTTCTCTGTACCTATGAGCTTGTTTTTTCTGGGGCCAGCCCAGTGGTGCAGCAGTTAAGTGCACATGTTCCGCTTCGGCAGCCCGGGGTTCGCCGGTTTGGATCCTGGGTGAGGACATGGCACTGTGTGGCAAGCCATGCTGTGGCAGGCATCCCACATATAAAGTAGAGGAAGATGGGCACAGATGTTAGCTCAGGGCCAGTCTTCCTCAGAAAAAAGAGGAGAATTGGCAGATGTTAGCTCAGGGCTAATCTTCCTTGGGGGGAAAAAAAGGCTGAGCTTGTTTTTTCTTTTCCTTTGGATTTAACATATAAGTGAGATAGTAAGACATGGTATTTGTATGTTTTTAGGCATAATGCCCTCAAGGTCCATCCATGTTGTTGCAAATAGCAAGATTTAAGTATCAAATAGTTTCCCACGTATGGAAATGAGCCTCAGCTGGGTCTGCACCAACAGTGCATGTGCAGCTGCCTCTGCCTAAACGCAAGAAGTAAGTGCAGACTTCCCCACCAACGTAATTTCCTGCCAACCTGTGCTTTCCCAGTAGTCACTGGATAATCTCTGTCCTCTGCTTTCTGGATAGAGAGGGAAATGGTCACTTGCTAAGATCAGCTCTGCTCAGACCAGTTTTCCAGTTTCCTGTAACCATTCAAGTAAGCATTATACTCTCATCCCTCCCTCCTCAGCACAAATCTACCCCAAACTTTGTACTAAAGGGAGAGCTTCTGCTGCTGGAATTGAACTTTCTTTCTGAAAATGAATTCAGTCTTTCAAAAAACACAGACTTAAGAGAGACTCTTAAAGATGACCCTTTCTTCTACTGTTTCTCTCCATATGTAACTCTGCAAATGAAACCATCTGTTTCACAACTATAGCCAAGGCCTCAACATGGTTTCTCTCACTAATTTTAGTTTAGGAGTTTCATATAATCCATAGTGCATAGAAATTCTTGCTACACCCAGATTCTTAGACCTTCCAGCCTAGCCCTGACATGTTATGGAGTCGCAAATGCAGTATCAACATACTTTAGAAGTGCAGAAAAAACATTGCTTCCCCATGATTTTGTCCCACTTGCAAAGACACTTCTTTTCATAGCACTGGCAATTATGATCATATCCATCTTCCACTACATACAAGGCTCAATATTATAGCATTGGAGTGCCAGACCCCCTAATTTCTGGTTTGCCTTGGACATAGGGTAAATTCCTTCCCAACATTTCAGCCAGGCAAACAGCTGGCTTCTCTGACTCACCTTGGAGTCATGTGGGAATTTCTTCATCCTTGTCTCCTCCTACCCTGGTCATCCCTCCTAAAATCAAGTATGTTCAGTGAGTACCTAATCAGACTCTTTCTTTGTCTAACCACTCTATGATGCATTTTTTACTGTGCTACAGACAGCCACCCCATGACGGAGTTGGTTCTGAGATAGAGTAGAATTAGGAGGTCCTCTATAAGGCAATGCCTAATAAAAGACCATCTCTATTTTTTCTGCTCCATAACCTAAGTCACGCCCCTTCAGGGACTTAGGCAAAGAGAAGAGGACAAAAGACATATGTATCTCACTGTTAGCTTCCTCTCCTTCTCTCTCTTGTTTCTCTTCCTTTTCTTTCCAATTGGCATTCAAAAGGGAAAGCATAGTCTTTCCCCCTTTTTTTCCTTTGTGGTAAAGACTCCTCTCACACTATATTCTTTCTTCTTTTATTCTGGAGCCACCAAGTCTCATAGTTCATCATTAGGGTTGGACGGCATAGTCTAACTACATGATGAAAGAAACATCTAAGTTCTAGTGGATCTAATTAGTTCATCAGGCCTGGCTCTTGACTTGTTTAAAGCATGTTTGTGAGATTCAGAAGTCTATTCTCCATTCACAAAGGCTATTTTTTCCCAATTTTGTGAAAAGAGGTAAATTTTAGAGTCAAAGCTATTATTTAACCTCTTTATTCTTGGTGGTACACATACTCTCTTGTTCCCTCTCTTGTCCACTTGGATGATAAGTTTTGCAGTTCAGACTTGGAGTGGATAAAAAGGAAGATGATTTAAAGGGAAGTGAAAACACGTCAGTTGAAATGTTAACAATATTAGACCCATTTCAAAAATTTGAACTATTTCACGTTTCTATAGCATTTGTGCTGATTAGAAGCTTTATGCAATGCAACTTCAATTAGTCTGAACTCAATAACATTGTCAATTATCTGATGTGGTCTTGATTTCTGCCTTGATGTCAGATATTCTAATAGGATATATATTGCAAATATGAGTCTATTGTATTTCCTTAGAGAAATTCAGGGCATTGCCAAGCAAACAGAAAGAATATTCTGTTTAAGAGAAAATAAAGAAAAAGAGAGAGAGAGAGGGAGGAGGAGGAGGAGGAGGGGGGGAGGGGGGAGGAGGGGGAGGGAGGGAAAAGGAGAGAGGAGAAGGAGGAAGAAAGGAAGAAGAAAGGGAGAGAAAGAAGGAAGGAGAGAGGGAAAGAAGGAAGGAAGGAAGGAAAGAGAGAGACAGAGAGAAGAAAGATAGAAAGAGAAAGAAACTCTTCAGTAACTTCCTTTCCTTCTAGAGTTTCCCTGGTATGCACATTTAAGCCTATCTTATTCTCTACCTATTTTTCCATTATATAAAGGCTGTGCTCCCACACATTTTACTCAAGATAGTCAAATGTACATTATTATTATTACCCTCATTTCACCCCATTATATGGAAAATTATTTAAAAGCTAGAGAGAATTCCACAAAGGTGATCTTGATACGATTCATCATGTAGAAAGCATCAACAGCCAGTTGGCTTTATGAAAAGAGGAACAGAATGTGATAACCTTCTTGTTATCCTAGGCTAGGAATTACCATGAAACCACTGTGATCTTAAGATACTCTATATAATTCCTCTGATATACTTTTTACTGTACCTCTGGGTTAAAACTCCTCAAATACATACTTACCACCCAAATTACAAACATAATATACTAAGAAAAAAGTGAATCAGGGAACTTTTTCTATAGGAAAGAGGCCTTTTCAAGTCACATTTAATTTCAGGTAGTAAAAGTTCTCAAGCCCTTTTAGCATTTTTGTTTGTATTTCTTTCACTGTGTGACGGATCTAAGTCATGTCTAACTACAGGATTGCAGACAAAGTCATTTTTGAGCTTAGTTTATATTATTATATTTAATGTGCTCTGAGATTAAAGATGTCAGCAGGAGCAGATGTATACAGGAGTGCCTGTTCTCCACCCCTGTACCGCCACTTTCCTTTTAGCTACAAAGCATTTTCCTTGGAGAGAGAGACACAAACAGAGACATAAAGATAAAACTAATTTTTCTCTCAAAATGTATAAAGCTTTGGTATCAAAATCAAGCATTTTCAGAACTCACTTACATGTGCATCAGGTGTTGTGCCCCAATTTTTCTGTATATCCCTTCTGCTCCATTCTCTTCACTTCTCTGCACTGTCCTGTCCCCAGAGGCTGACCTCTGCGGTGGTCGTGACTCCCTCTTGATGTCAGCCCATTTCCTGTATTACCACTTGCTGGTTCCCTGAACCCTGTCTGCAACTTTGAAATGAGTCTCCTTTTATTAAACTCCTTTTAACTACTCATTTATTTCTTGCCAGAACCCTGACAATAAATGTGCTTATATAAAGTATTACACACATGGGCAAACTTTATTATTTAAAATGAGTGCTGTTGTTGCCTATTAAACAAAATCTTGTGACTACATAAAACTACGGAAAATTTCTTTCAAAGAATAGCAATTATCCAATTTAGAGTAACTAATGGTCAGAGTTAATACTTTTTCTGATAAATCTTAAGCTGTAATGTCAAATTAATATTCTTATATATATACAAATAATACTCCTTACATCTTGAAACTGACTAAGGAACTGTGCTTAGTTTAAGTGATTTCTAAATAAGTAAGAGATTAAATGATAACTTCCTTTTTATAGCAAGAAATAGGCTTTAAAGCACTAAGGCAAAAATATGTTCAAATTAGAGGTAGATTTTTTAAAACATCTAGCTTTAGGATAGTATATGATACTAGATTACTAAAAGATGGATTTGACAAGTTTTGGACTCAAGCAGTAGATCCTGGGCCCCCAAATAAAAATGTTAGGAATTATTTTATGGGAAACACAAGAGCTCCATCACATTTTATTTGCTTCCTCCATGTTTCATAAATATTGCTTTGTTGAACTTCCTGTGACATATATATATGTATTTGCATATCCATCCATCCATTCATTCATTTCTTCATTAACTGTGTCTGTGTTGGGCATTCTGCTAGATGTTGAGGATACAGTGATGAAAACTGGCAAGATCTCTGCCCACATGGAATTTAAATTAATGAGAAGGAAATTAATAATAAACCAATATCCAAGGTGACTGGATTTTGTGATAACATCTGCAAAGGTAATAAATGGGATGTTGAAATACAGAGAAATAGAGTTGTCAGGGATGTCCTCTCAGAGGACATGGCATTTGATTTGAGACTTGAAAAAGGAGGATGAACAATGAAAGGTAACAATAGAAAATGTTAGGAAATTGCAAGGAACAGAGAATAATATAGCTAAGTCGACTAGAGCGTTTTCACAATTGCAATGCAATTTTTGTAGACTTTATCATTATTTTAATACTTTTTGTAAATCCAGATTAGGTAGTTAAGGAAGTTGCTCTCATCTACCACTTTCTATATTGCAAAAAATAAACTATATTTCAAGTTGTGTTTTTACCATATATAACGTCTAAAACTTTATCAACTTTTGCCTCTTGTATACTTATTTATTGAGCCCCTATTATATTCAAAGTATCATGCTATGTTCTGAGTATCAAAAAGATAAGACAGAAAGATACATTGCCTAGTCTCACAGAATAGTGTGGTGAGAAATACACACATCTAAACAAGGAATTAAAATTCTAGAACAAAGGGAAACTCTGGAATTAAATGATAAGGTAAAGTTTCTTTTAGGCTAGCAAACGACATATTTTCTTAATGGCCTGTGCAATCAACAGAGGTTTAATAATTGCAAAATGTATTATTTCTTACTGTAAATAGTTGGCGTGCTAAAATAATGCATTTAATTTATATGGTCAAAAACAATCATGCATACGAATAAGAATAATAAGTATAAATATCTGAACACAAATTCTCTTACGTGTTCCCAGGAAATCTTATCACTATCAAGATCTAATCACTGAAGCTGCTTAATATCTGCAGGAAGTCAATGAAAGTTTGATTTTTTTCTGCTTTGTAACTTTATATTATTAATTAGTAATGGCCTTAAGTTCTTTCGTGACACCCCTTTTCCCTTAAATAAAAATTTGATGAAGGGCCTCCTTACCCTTTTTTAATTGCAAAGTGAAAAGTCATTTATCTAAGAGAAAGTCCCTCATTATTTTTGTGGGCCCCTTTGGGGAATATAAGATTAAAACTGAAAGTAACTTTTAGATATCTTGTCTCTGCAACACTAATCGTCAAAGATTCCTAGCAATGAGATTTCATATAAATCACCAAATAAATAACTAATATTGTTTTAAAAAATCAAGATGTGTGGCCAGACCAGCAGTGTGGTGGTTATATTTGCACACTCTACCTTGGCAGCCTGGGGTTCATGGGTTTGGATCCTAGTCATGGACCTGCACATTGCTCACCAAGCCATGCTGTGGTGGCATCCCACATACAAAATAGAGGAAGATTGGCACAGATGTTAGCTCAAGGACAATCTTCCTCAAGCAAAAAGAGGAAGATTGGCAACAGGTGTTAGCTCAGGACCAATCTTCCTCACCAAAAAAAAAAATCTCAAGATGTTTGTATTGATATATAATAAAAATAAATTTTAAGAACTTTCACTGTAATCATATACATAGAAAGCTATAGTTTTAATATCTAATATACTACTATTACTCCTAGTGGTAAAAGGAATACAAGTTTTAAGAATATTATGTAGCATTTATCTTATCTTTTCAATACATGGGCATTTGTTTAAAGACTTTTTCCACTCATGCATTAAGCAGTTTAATCATCAATGAAAGGCCTATGTTATTTCAGGTAAAAATCTGTTTAAAATAGTTAACAGTAGGGTGTCCATATACTCTTTCATATAATCTAGAATATGGATCGCTATTAATTATTACATTGATGTAAGAGGCATAGACCAGGACTGTCCTCAGCAAACCAGGACCTATAGTTACCCAAGTTGAGAGCTTCATTTTAGGCTTACATCCAGTAGGAAACTAAATTCAACTACTTCCTTCCTCTTACTCTTTTTTCTTTGCCCTGATTCATATATATACTTAAACTTAATCTATTTTAATTGTTGAATATGCCTCCATAAATAACATTAAATTATTCTTGGAACAATGAGATCGATCAATTGATCCATCTATTGATAGACAGACACAGAGTGATAAATAAAAGTAATTAAAAACAAAACAGACGTAGAATTAAGAGCAAACATGAATTGAGTTACAATCCCCGCTCTTAGGAAGCTTATATTATACCAGAGTCTTGCTACTCAAAGTTTAGCAAGCAGCAGCATTACCTTGGAGCTTTATAGAAATGCAGGATCTCGGGCCATGCCCCAGACACTCTGAATCACAATCCACATTTTACCAAGGTCTCAAATCATATCTATAGGTATGCTCAAGTTTGAGACTTCTTGAGAGGATGCTTCAGGTGTAATTAGCATCAAAAGCCCCACTGGAAGCTTTTCTACTTCCTACTCGAGGTTTTTCTTTGCTTCCTACAAGAGAAGAGAAATCGTTTGTCTAGTTATCATTGCAGTATTTTTGAATGAGTGCTTCAATTACAGCTCATCCATCATTATACAGACTGCTAAAGCTAGAGAAGGACTTCAGACTTGTCTCCTCATAAAGTTTCTGGCTCTTCAACCACAAGCAGAAGCAAAAATTCAATCATTTAGTACCGAAAGGAAGTGATTGCACCACCCTGGTTGGTACCCTGTGATGCGCTTAAAGCCAGAATCTTGAGGCATCTTGGCTGCTCTGTGGAATTACTTATATATCTCCTTTTTCTCTGCAAAATACTTCAGCTGAATGCAGTGATAAATCAATTGTCTACTTGCCCATTACGAGAGAAACTAGCACCTGCAACTTTATTTGGATCCTTCTCTCTTCTGATACAAACTGCTTTCCTAAAATGTATAGGCTTACAAATCTGTGCATTCCTGGATATAATTTTAAAACATATTTAAACAGAATTAAGGAGAAGGTTACATGAGATAAGTTGAGTGATTTTACCAGAGGCAGTTATTTTCTGCAAATTAAAGAGTTTATATGTAAAATATAAAATATAATGCTTATGTTGCTCAGGTTTTTCAGTGACGTCGGTTGCGTTGCAAATCAAGAAAACAAAATAAGTTCTCAGAAAGTGATTTAGGTATTTTTTTTCTTCTACAGGTGCATTTGACACAAAATGTTACACTGGTGACTACACTGTTACTCCTATGAAGCATAAGGCATGTAATTGTACAGATGTTTTCGTCTCCCCTGGTAGTTTATAAATTCCTGGAGGGCAGCAAAGGATTGTATTTATCCTTCTATCCTTTGCTGCCACTCAATAAACACCGAAAGATATTTGTTGAAAAATTAGAATGCTTGATACCTTCAAGGTTTGAATATATGCGTGATTATACAGACACACACATATGTGTGTATATATATATACATGCACACACACAGAGGAAGAAAAGTGCATTGCAGTCAAAGGGCAAAAGGACAAGAGTAAAAAGAGGGACTGAGGAAAGATAGGAGTGAATGTAGAAAACAGAACAAATTCCATAGATACGATGAAGAAGATAGTGTAGAAAATAATATTAGAATCCTGATGGAGCCAGATTAAGTAGAATTTAGAATTCATGGTAGAGTTTAGAATTTATCCTGTAGACCAGTGGTTCTCAAATTTAATTATACATCAAACGCTTTTGGAGGACTTCTAGTTTCTGATTCAACATAAAAAGCTTGGGAAGATAGGAGAAAAATTCCCTTGTGCTTCCAGCAGGGGAAGAGGAAAAGTAACCACTTGAAATATGCCCAGGGTACACAGTTCTCCTTCATAAAGGCCTGCCCTCAAGGGAAAATATTTACCAGAGCATAACTGACCTGGATTTTCCTAACTATGGAAGGGAAATACCCAACTCCAGCCCCCTGTAGCCTTCCTGTATTACCAAAGGGGTGGGAGTGGGAGGAAAACTGAGACGCACTTGTGAAGGGCACAGCCCAGGGACACAACTCACGGAAAGCTGATTCTTTGTAAAGATCAATAAAACTGATTAACCTCAGCCAGGCTAACCAAGAAAAAAAGAAAGAAGGCACAAATGACTAATATCAGAAATGAAAGAGGGTCCATTACTACCAATCCCACGGACATTAAAAGGATAATAAGAAATATTCTGGACAACTGTTTATCCACAAATATGATACTTTAGATGAAATGGAACAATTGCTTGAAAGACACAATCTATCAAAACATCATTCCTAATGGTAGAAATTAGATGCTTTCCACCTATGATTAGGAACAAGGCAAGGATGTCCCCTCCTGCCATTCCTGTGCAATATCATACTGGAAATCCTAGCTAATGCAATATAACACACACGAAAAGATATCAAAGGTATACAGATTGGAAAGGAAGAAATAAAACTGCTTTTGTTCACAGGTGACATGATTGCCTAGAAAATCCCAAACAATTGATTTTAAAAAACCAAACAAATTTCCTGGAACTAATAAGCAATTGTAGTAAGGTTGCAGCATACAAGTATATATCATAAAAGCCAATCACTTTCTTATATACCAGCAATGAACTGTTAGAACAAATTGTAATTTGAATATAACACACAACACTATTTACATTAACAAAAAATGAAATACTTATGTATAAATCTAACAAAATAGGAATAAAATCTTGTCAACTTAAAAAGAAAATTAGCTTATTATTTTATTTCAAAATGAGCTTATTTGGAAAGAGGAAAAAGAATTGTGACTTGGGCTGTGCATGCTATGGCAAACCATAGGCAAATCCAGCAAAGAAGGGGAGCTACTTTTATAGAGAAAAAGGGGAATTAGGGAGGGGCTGGTCTAAATGACAATCTATTGGGGGAAATTAACAGTTCAGGGTGGCAACAGCTTCTCATTGGCTGAGCTGTGGCACTTCTCATTGGGTAGTCTGTTGCCAGGTGAGGAGAAAAATCGCCTTTCAATAGTAAACTAATTTTACTTCCTGTCAGAGATGCAAGTATCAGTCTTCCTGTTTGATGTAATTGACATGTATAATAGGGCCTGAGAGCTCCCCCTACAGGCCTTCCCACGTCGAATTTAGTTAAGGTTTCTTTTATTCATTTCCATAATCTATATGAGGAAAACTATAAAACTGATGAAAGAAAGCAAAGAAGATCTAAATAATTGGAGAAATATTCCATGTTCATGGATGGGAAAAATGAATATTTTCAAATTGTCAGTTCTTCCCAACTAGATCTATAAATTCAATGCAGTACTAATAAAAATCCCAGGAAATAACTTTGAGGATATGGACAAATTGATTTTAAAATTTATATGGAAAGACAAAACAAAAACAAAAGCAAAACCAAAAAAAAGCCAAAAAACCAGAATCACCAAAACAATATTAAAGGAGAACAAAATCGGAAGACTGAAACTACCTGACTTCAAGACCTACTATAAACCTACAATAATCAAGATGGTGTGGTCTTGGTAAAAAAATAGGAAAATAGACCAATAGAACAGGATAAAGAGGCAAAAAGTAGACCCACACAAATATAGTCAATTTATCTTTAACAAAGGAGCAAAAGTAATTCAATGGAGGAAGTACAGTCTTTTCCACAAATGGTACTAAAACAATTGGACATCCACATGCAAAAAACTTAATCTAGACACAGACTTTACACCTTTTACAAGAATTAACTCAAAATGGATCATAGACCTAAATGTAAAACGCAAAACAGTAAAGCTTTCATAAATAAATAGGAGAAAATCTAGGTGACCTTGAGTTTGGTGATGAGTTTTTAAGTGTGTTGATACAATTGATAAATTGGACTTCATTAAAATTAAAAACTTCTGCTCTATGAAAGACACTGCTAAGAGCATAAAAAGACAAGCCACGGATTGGGAGAAAATGTTTATAAATCACATGTCTGGCAATAAGTCCTGAATATATAATAAACACTTAAAACTCAGCAATAAGAAAACAAAAAATCCAATCGAAAAATGCGTAAAAGATCTGAACAGATATCTCAAGAAAAAAGATCTACTAATGGCAAATAAGTACATGAAAAGATGCTCAACATCATATGTCGTTAGGGAATTACAAATCAAAACAACAATGAGGTAACACTATACACCTATTAGAATGACTAAAATCCAAAAAACTGAACACATAAAATGCTGACAAAGATGTGGAGCAACAGGAAGTCTCATTCATTGCCGATGGGAAAATAAAATGGTATAGCCAATTTTGAAGACAATTTGGCAGTTTCTTGCAAAACTAAACATGCTCTTACCATATGATGCAGCAACTGTGCTTCGACATATTTATCTAAATGAGATGAAAGTTTGTGTCCACACAAAATCCTGCACACGGATATTTATAGCAGTTTTATCTTAATTGCCAAAAATTTGAAGCAACCAAAACGCCCTTCAATAGGTGAATAGATTAAAAGACTGTGGTATACCCATACAATGGAATATTATTCAGCTACACAAATAAATGAGCTATTAAACCACCAAAAGGCACAGAGGAATCTTAAAGGCGTATTGCTCAGTAGAAGAAACTAGTTTGAAAAGGCTGCATGTTGTATGAATCCAACTATATGACATTCTGTAAAGGCAAAACTACAGAGACAATAACATTTTCAGTGGTTACTAGGTACTCAGGAGGAGGGTGGGAGGGATGAACAGGTGAAGCACAGGAGATTTTTAGGGCAATGAAATTATTCTGTGTGATACTGTAATGGTGGACACATGACATTATGCGTTTATTAAAACCCATAGAACTGTACAACACAAAGAGTGAACCTAATGTAAACTATGGACTTTAATTAATAATAATGTATCAATATTGGTTCATCAATTGTAACAAATGTACCACACTAATGCAAGTTGTTAATAACAGGGGAAAATGTATGTGTGGTTAAGAAGGGGTATGAGGGAGTATTCTGTACTTTCTGCTCAATTTTTCTGTAAACCTGAAACTACTTTAAAAAAAACTGTATCAGTACCCCCCAAAAAATTAACATGTATGGCTAGTTCAAATACAGATTGCTGGGCTTCACCTCCAGAGTTTCTGATTCAGTTGGTCCTGGATAAGACTGCACAAGTTGTATTTCTAACAAGGTGCCATGTGATTCTGATATTGCTTGCCCTTGGATCGCGCTTTGAGATCCAATGCTTAGATAAATTGGATTCACTGACGGTATTTAAGCAGGGCCTCCACAACAAAAGAACATTTTTAGGAAGGTAAATTTAGCAACAGTCTGCAAAATAAATTGCGGGGGAGCATGATACTAGAAACATAAATTTTAAGTAATTGAATTCTGAATTTCATTGGCCGAAATTAAGAGAGGTAACGGAAAACATGGTATAGTGGTAGAATGGCACTTAGTCAATCATTTGGAAGTGGGATATGAAGGGAAAGGAAGGGAAAAGTTAAGTGAGCTTTAGAGTAGGCATGTCTGGGGGAATAATCTTGCCATGATTGGAAATAGGGAAGAGATATGGAGAAACAATTGGAGAAGAAATACTCTGAGACAAAGAGAAAATATAAAATATATCTGCTAGTTTTCAACTTTTAATCACAATCTCTCAGTGCACATGGCTTTGACCTTATATAAATATACAGACTATTACCTTTTCAAGAACTTGCATTTAAGTTCTCTTCTACAACTTTTAGAGGAATTGAAGTAGAAAGAGAACTGCTTTTATAAAGTTAAAAGAGGAATCTCATATTCCATGACTTAACTAAGGCAGGTACATACTTGCCTATCAGTTGTTAAATGTCTCAGAGATTCAATGTCCAAAACATTATTGGGGGGTTATTTTCCAAATAATCTCCTTAACTATCTTTTTTTTCTTTTTAAAATAATAGCTGTATTGAGATACAACTCACAAATTTAAAGTGTACAATTCAGTGTTTTTTAGTAGGCCCACAGAGTTGGGCAACAATTACCACAATCAATTTTAGAACATTTTCATTATTCTAAAGATACCCTGTACCCATAGCAATCACACTTCATCACTTCTCACACCTTAACTATCTTTTTCTTGAAGTCAAACTGAAGATTTCCAATAGATGCAAAGAAAGCATTGTTATTTAACTGCTTCATCTGTGTTGGTCCATTTCTCCCCAACTTGACTGCAAAATCCTGCATGGCTGCTTTGCAAGGGCTATATTTAATTTTGGATTTGATGTTATTGCTGTTAAATCTGTCTGGCACAGTGCAGTGCTGTGAGCATAATCACATCAATATATGGTTGGTTAAAATGGAAATGAATGAGTAACAAGAACTGTCATGGATCTCCTTTTAATAACCACCCAGTGCTGAAACTAACCTTTTGACTTTCTATACTGATAAATTTCTCCATTTTGCTTTTTTAAAATAATTGTGCATTATCCTTTCTTTTCCTGATCTGGATTCTGCTTAGTTTCTATAAACTTTCTAGACAACATGGAAGCAAATGCAAATCCCAGTGTCCTAAAAAAGGTCTGATTATTGTCAAGTAAGAGTAATAGATGTGCACCTATGTTCATAGTCAATTAAATTGAATTATCACTTTATGTTTAGCCTAAGTGATTCATTTTAGCTCATTTTCTAATGATCAAAATCTGGTCTGCATTCATCTGATATCTATAGATATGAGATTAAAATTGATGCCCAGTAGTTCTCTTCCAGAGGAAGGAACACCACTACACACCTAAACACATTTCTTTGGAGGTAATCTAATACTTTGCAATTGTTTTGTGTGCCATAATTTTCAATATACTTGTACAGAAATTACCTCAGTTGACAACTGCAACCTACTCGCATAGTAAGAAAGAATGGATACTCTCGTTTTCATTACGTAGGGGAAACTGAATAGCCACAAGATTCATTGTTTACCCAATTTCATAAAACTAGTGATGGCTCTAAAACTAGAATTCCATTCTCCAGTGTTCTTGTGGCCTACTGTGCTGTCTCCACATGTTGGGTAGTAATCTAGGACTGTCAGATGCAGTAAAATGTTGGTAAAGGCTGGCTGCTTGTTTATGCCATTAGAATTACTGAGTGGTGACTGGGTCAATTTGATTTATGTCTCACTGTAATTTGTTTGCCCAAGGGCTACTGTAATGATTAATCACATGGAGAAAGAACATGTTACTTTAACTTTGGTAAAATGTATTACACACAATTTGTAATGCTTGGGACCTAGATCACTTTTCATGTCTCAAATGACTTCACTTTCTGTTTTAATCACTTCTCTCAAAGCTTTACTTTCCTCATGATTCTTGTGTCACCAGTCTTGTATACATTTAATCTATTTTTCTAACAAATTAATTTAAATCTGTCACAGTAGAGTCTCCTTTCATCTTTTTCCCCACAGAAAATTAAATTTCTGACTTCAATGTCACACATCTCTCAACTACATATTTTTATGATTACCTATAACTTCTTTTTTCACCAACTAAAATGCATTGATGGATTAACATGAGACTGACATCAAATTAAAATTCCACAGGATGGATACAACCAACATTAAACAAGGTCAAGGGACTTGGGTTTGCTGGATTTGTTGCATATGTCACATTTAGCCTCTACGGTTGTTTTATTTCCAGTATTCATGAGCCTTGAGCTAGCCATAGAAGAAAACAATGGAGATTTACTGCCATTTTCATATTTAACCAAGCTATGAAGTCATACTCACTAATATTATCTGCCTTCTGGGATGTGGCATTGATGTGAGCTCTGAGCTTCCTTCTCCATCATAGTACTAGCAAGACTAGTACAATGTATAGGTTCCTAGAAAATCAGTCATGGTCAGTGATAAAAGTGGCTTGGGAAAAAGCACTAAGTCCAAAAGCCTCAACATAAGTCATTAGTATGTTATACAATAAAAGCTAAACACAGTAACATTAGAATCTAGGTAATGTATCTATTCCTCAGTTCAACTCCTTAGGAAAGATAATATTTAAGGAATGTCTGTTATATTCTTCTCCTATTGGAAAATAACAGACATTCCTTAGATACTCTCCTAGGTCTTAATGTGTTGAACTGAGGAACAGATAGAACACAGCAAAGTGAAAGGGTGCAGGCATCATTGGTTTGTTCAGTTAAGAAATGGTAAGTTTTGTATATAAAGAAGCAACATGACAGCAAAACTCACTATGGTCAGGACAAGTGTTTGGGGACATCTAGAGAGAATAAATGTAATAATTTCACTATTTTTAATGGTAAGGATGTGGGCATTTCACCAGGAATTATGTCTCATTTATACAACTACCTTAGTCTTGTATTGAATCCAGATCTATGATTCGTCAACATTTTCTTACACGTGAAGGTAGCAAAGTAGAGGCTTGTCAAAATGCGGGAGTTTAGAACACGTCCAGTTTGGAGTCACTGAGGTTCTGAAGTTTAGCCTCTACAGAATGTTTTTAGGGCTGGATAACAGCTGTTTCAACAGCTACCGATATGTAATGGCTTGAAATGAAGCAGGTGTAAGTACCTAGTAGAAAAGATGCTTTTGAGACTCACTAAAGTCTGAATTTGACCAATGGGAAGTTGCTGGAAAATATCTAAAAGCAAAAGCTATAGCCAAATCTACTTTGTGATAACTGATAATTGAATTAATTTGAAGAAATCAATACAAAACCAAGAAACATTTATAATCTTCGTCTTGACATGTACAAATGGTAATATTCTGGCCAGTGGTTTATTGTGTGTTTGGCGCCTTTTGATTAGAATGGGAGAATGGCACATGCCTAACACATCTCTTTTGGTCAAGAAAATATCTTCCCTCTTTCCTCATCCCTATGCTGAGTTTTTATTTTTCCCCCTCTATCTCCCTCCCTTCCTTCTTTCCACCCTTCCTTTCCTTCTTCCCCACTTTCTTCCTTTCATATTTGAGAGTATGGCAGGTTTTGCTGCAGTAACAAATAAACCCTGAAATCTCAATGATGTAATAAAATAGAGATTTATTACTTCCTCATATCACACACCAACATGGGTTGGGTGGCTCACCTGGGATATACCTAAAGGGGTGATTTAGGGATCCAAGTTCCTTCCATCATGTGACTAAACTATTTCAAGTACCTGACTTCCAGGATTGCCATGGTAGATAGAAGAGAGAATGTAGATGAATTGTGCAGGTAATTTTATGGACAAGCCTGGTAGTGACACTTGACCCTAACTTATCTCTAAGGAGGATGGGAAATAACATCTTATCCAGAAGTGGAAATTGAAATAAAATTTGATGAATACATAGCATTTTCTCTGACACAGTATCCATTCACCAGTAGACTTGTTTTGATTATCAGTATTTTTTGTGGCCCTATCATTCTAGATAATAGTATATATTCTGTCTTTTCCAGCAACTTTGTAGAAATTAGTAACAAAGAGCATAGCACTTTGTAGGTGGATGTATGAAAGAATAAAGAATGAATATAAATATTCCAAATTCATTCTCACTATAATTCTATATCTTGTTTTCTTGATTCAGGCTTTTTCTCCCTGTTTTTAATATCAACACAAGAATTAATTATTAGTATTATGTAATTCCTTAGGAACATATAAATATCATTTTTAGTACCTATGGCCATAACCGTTAGGAAGAAGAGATAATAATTCTCCTTTAGTTATGTTATACAAATATCCCATAAAGTATGGAAAACTCTCCTGTTTATGTTCTGTCTACTTCTTAGTAATCACCTACATACCCACACAAACTTGTACCAAAACCATGACTTCAGTATCTGAGTCATTTGATGGCTCACATTTTATTGGAGGCAAGATTGATAGGATCTGATAAGGTGAAGAAACATAATAGCATAAGAACAAAAGTAGTATTAGTTACAATATTTGTAAACTCCTGTAAGTTTGTTTAAGCAGCCTTGTAAAGAAGGCAGAAGTTATGTGGACATATATTCTTGGAAATTTTTAAGTATTGTACCAATATTGTCCTGGCCATCAATATAACTAGAAAAAGTGTATATAGTTGACTGACAGATATGATACAAAGAAAGTTCAATATGTTCGAAGATGAGCCAAGGACATGACAAGAATTTGGACAAGTAGAGTGATGTTCTCAACAAAGATTAAACTACTTATGCTCAGCTCCTGGTCACTATGGCTACAGCCTGGCATTATATTCATATTATAATGAGAAAATCTACATGCTGATGAGGTTAACAGTAAGTAGGTGTAATGTAGCCAATTGTATAGTTCTTACTTGGAGGGTTGCTTTGAGGAGGGGGAGGTTTGAGGACTAGACAAAGACTGAGATCACAGGGAGATGGTCTTATGGTTGTAAACAAAGGACAATGTAAGGAGTTTGTATGTTTAGGAATTTCTTAGGCCCAGCAGACTTTTCTCTCTGAATCTGGTAGACATATAAATGAATTAAATGTCCTATGTTTCACAAGCACTCAACATTTCTACCTAGTAGGCATTGCTGCATGGACACTATTCAGGTCAACTGTATCTTTGAGATATATCCTGAACAGACATTTTGCCACACTCATCACCTATGTAAGGGCCACATTAGACCACATCATTATCATCTCTCACCTGGATTATTGTAGGAATTACAAGTGGTCCCTCTTGTCTCTCTCCAGCTCCCAGATAGCCCCTTTTCAAATTTAAATTATGATATGATACTTCTCCACTTAAAAATCTTCAGTAACTTCTCTTCTCATTGAGCATAAAAATTTTAAAGCCTTTACTGTGGCTTAAAAGCTTTTATATGATTCAACCCCTTGTAAGCTTTCTGAAGTTACCCTCTACTTCTTTTTTCTTAGATCAGTGTACTTAAGCCACACTAGCCAGCCCTGGTGGTCTAGAGATTAGGATTCGGTGCTCTGACCACTGCCACCCAGGGTTCGTTTCCTGGTCAGGGAACCACACCACCTGTCTTCAGTTATTGTACTGTAGTGACTGTGCATTGCTGTGATGCTGAAAGCTATGTCACTGGTATTTCAAATACTAGCAGGGTCACCCATGGTGGACAGGTTTCAGCAAAGCTTCCAGACTAAGACAGACTAAGAAGAAGGACCTGAACACCCATTTCTGAAAAAATTGGCCATAAAAACCCTATGAATAGCAGCAGAGCACTGTCTGATGTCGTGTGGAAGGTGAGAGGACAGTGCACGAAGACTGAGCAGAGTTTAGCTCTGCTGTATACAGGATCGCTAGGAGTCAGAATCAATTCCATGGCACTAACAACAAAAGGAATAATGCCTGCCTTGCCCTGCCTACCACTTTACTAGCTTGTTGTGGGGCCCATTCAGATAAGACAGCCAGGACACGGTAGTATCTTGCACCATCTCATGAAAACCTCTTGGTAAAACCTGTGTTACTCTAGTATTGCTGCTGTAACAAATAACTGCAAACTCAGTGGCTTAGAACAAAAGTTTATTTTCTCACAGCTCTAAGAGTTGGAATTGAATTCATGGCACTAACAACAACAAAAAGCCACACTGGCCTCCTTGGAGCCTTCCTCAAACATGCCAACAATGGGCTCACCTCAAGATCTCTGCACTGGCTATTCACTTTACCTGTAACAGTCTTCCCTCAGATACTCACACGACTCACATTCTCACTTCACTACGTTATAGTCTCTGCTTAAATAACAACATATCAAAGAGGCCTTTTGTGACCACACTATATAACATAGTAAGTCACCTCTGGCACTCTCCATCATACTATCCTGCTTTATTTTGCTTCATCTTTAGTAATTATCACCACTTGATATATGGCATATATTTTGTTATATTTTTATTTGCTTTTCCTGTGTAGAATATAAGCTATATGAGAGTAAGAATTTTTGGTATTTTCTTTACCATTATATTCTTCTGGCCCAGAAAACACATAGCACATAGAAGACATTCAATAAATAGCTATTAGGAATATAAATATGTAAAAAAGGACAAAAGATGGGAGGAGCAAAGTTTATTTTCCTGAAGTGATGGTGTTTAGGTTATTGATTGCTACACAGCAAACTATTCCAAAACTTGGTGTACTAAAACCACAATCAGGGGCCGGCCGGTTGTGCAGCAGTTAAGTTCGCACTTCTGCTCCTCGGGGGCCCGGGGTTCGCTGGTTTAGATCCCGGGTGCGGATATGGCACTGCTTGGCAAAAGCCATGCTGTGGTAGGCGTCCCACATATAAAGTAAAGGAAGATGGGCATGGATGTTAGCTCAGGGCCAGTCTTACTCAGCAAAAAGAGGAGGATTGGCAGCAGTTAGCTCAAGGCTAATCTTCCTAAAAAAAAACCCACAATCATTTTATTAACTCACAAGTTTGTGCGCCAGAAATTGAAACAAAGCCAATAGTGTTTACAGAAGTCTCTCAGTGGTGTTAGCTGATAGATGGCCTGGTCTACTGAGATGGCTTCACTTTGATGTCTATTGCCTTAACAGAGCTAGCCAGAATGCTGGGCTCAGTGAATTCTGTCAACTGGAATACCTAGACATGGCCTATTTGGCATGACAATCTCTGAGTATTCAGACTTCTTACATGTGGTTCCAGGCTCCAAGAGCAAGTACTTCAGCAAATAAGGAGGAAGCTACATGGCATTTTACAAGTTACCCTCAGAAGTCACACAGCATCACTTCCACCATACTAGATTGGTTGAAGCTTCACACACCAACCTAGATTCAAGGAAATGGTACCTACATCCCATCTATCAATGAACAAGGTGTCAATCTGTGGCCATGTTTTATTTTTTATTGAGATATAATTGATATATTAGTTTCAAGTGTTCAACATAATGATTTGATATTTGTATATATTGCCAAATGATTGCCACAATAAGTCTAGTTAATATCCCTCAGCATACATGGCCACAATTTTTTTTCTTGTGATGAGGACTTTTAAGATTTACTCTCTTAGCAACTTTCAAATTTACAATACACAGTATCATTAACTATAGTCACCAATGCTGTACATTACATCCCCAGGAATTATTTATTTTATAACTAGAAGTTTGTACCTTTTGACCACCTTCACCCATTTCGCTCACCTCTGACCCCTAACCTCTGGCAACCACCAATCTGTTCTCTGTATCTATGAGCTTGGTT